>NC_091951.1:286207539-286507539 GCF_031021105.1 Erythrolamprus reginae
ATTCAAAATACATTTTAGGATTAATTACAAAGTGAATAAGAATGATAGGATAAGAGTATTTTGGGGAACAAAATAAACATCATCATAAAAAGAACATCATCATAAAAAAACCTCAATACATTGCAAGCTACAATTTCTTTATCAGCTGCATTATTTGAAACTAATTTATAAAAGAACATCAGTTCTTACATGCAAGTAAATAGATTGAAATGATATTTACATATGCAATAGTTTAATGCTTCTGAAAACAATGATTGCTTTGCCTCATCTTACGCTTTTTAAAGATTTTTTTAAAGATTTAAGTGCCAAAGCCCACTGCAACAATATAGCCAAGAAGGCTTCAAGACTTGTATACCTAATCCTACGTAGCTTCTGCTCTGGCAATCTCACACTACTTACCAGAGCTTACAAAACTTTTGCCAGACCTATCCTCGAATACAGCTCATCTCTTTGGAACCCATATCGCATCTCAGACATTAACACCCTTGAAAATGTCCAAAGATACTTCACCAGAAGAGCCCTTCCCTCTTCCACTCGAAATAGAATACCCTATGAGACTAGGCTTTCAATCCTGGGCCTAGAAAGTTTAGAACTAAGACGCCTTAAACAAGATCTAATCTAGATTGCCCACAAGATCATATGCTGCAACGTCCTGCCTGTCGGTGACTACTTCAGCTTCAACCACAACAACACAAGAGCACACAACAGATTTAAACTTAATATTAACCGCTACAAACTTGACTGTAAAAAATATGACTTCAGTAACCGAGTTGTCGAAGCGTGGAACTCATTACCGGACTCCATAGTGTCATCCCCAAACCCCCAGCACTTTACCCTTAGATTATCTACGGTTGACCTATCCAGATTCCTAAGAGGTCAGTAAGGGGCGAGTACAAGTGCACTAGAGTGCCTTCCATCCCCTGTCCTATTACTCTCCTGTATCTCCTATACCTTTCTTCTATTCCTATATCTCTTCTTCTATTCTTTCATTGATATGTTCTATTACTATACCTTCTTTTCTATTATTTCTTAGATATATTTTACTATGAGTATCTCCTCTATAACCTTCATCATGTATTTTACTATGTGTATATAGATACCGTGTTTCCCCGATAGTAAGGCAGTGTCTTACTATCTTTTTACCCCCAAAAGCCCCACTGTGTCTTACTTTGGGGGTATGTCTTATATTGTCCCGGGCACCGGGGCCGGCTCGTCTTCGGGCTTCGGCCCGGGTGAGGCCTCTTCTCCTCCAGGCGGGCGGCGTTAGGCGGCGTTGCGCGGCAGGCGTGGCTGCCCATCGGGCCCGGCCTCCATCCCTCCTGCGCCACAGCGGGGCCAGTCCGCGATGCGCGTCCTGGGGGCGCCCGGCTGGCCGGCTCCTCCCGCTGCGGCTCCTCCCGCTGCTGCCCAATGCCGAGGATGTCCCGCGCCCAGCCCGGCTACGGCAGCAGGCAGGCAGGCAGCCCCAGGTGCGGCGGGGAGAGCAAAGGCGGCTTCGGCCCGGGCGAGGCCTCTTCTCCTCCGGGCGGGCGGCGTTAGGCGGCGTTGTGCAGCAGGCGCGGCTGCCCGCGTCCTGGGGGCGCCCGGCTGGCCGGCTCCGGAGGCTGCGGCTCCTCCCGCTGCTGCCCAATGCCGAGGATGCCCCACGCCCAGCCCGGCTATGGCAGCAGGCAGACAGGCAGCCCCAGGCGCGGCGGGGAGAGCAAAGGCGGCGGCGGGAGTAGCGGACGCCTCCCTCGCTTTTAGTACCGTGTTTCCCCGAAAGTAAGACATATGTCTTACTTTTGGGGTATGGCTTATATTAGCCGACCCCCTGAAACCCCCCATATGTCTTACAATCGGGGGGGTCTTACTATCGGGGAAACACGGTATATACCCACTAAAACCCTCAATGTGTATTGGAGAAAATAAATAAAAATAAAATAAATTTACAAAGTGAAAATGGACTCAATGGTTAAAATGGGTTTGGCCAGTTATAGGGATGGTCTCATCACAATAATTTATAATCTAATAACTGCTCGATTGGGTTTGCTAATAGTAGGTGGCTGTCCCTTTGAAAATTATTTAGAAGCTGCAATTGATGCAAAATATCTGAATATCTTTAAGCTCTGTTTGCCTATGTGCTCTGAGGTAGATTTCACATTTTAATCGTGATATTCAAGATTCTAAACATTTTAGAAGCTAATAATTGAAGAGCACTTAAAACACATGTGTTTCATATACCTTAATATCAGAGGTGGGTTCCTCCTGGTTAAGCTTGATTCTATAGTACTGGTAGTAACTTGGTGGCCTGAGTCACATCCCTAAGCCTGTTCTCAGTGATGCCATAGACGGCACAATAATAATAATAATAATAATAATAATAATAATAATAATAATAATATATTGGATTTGTATGCCTCCCCTCTCTGCAGACTCGGGGCGGCTAACAACAATAATAAACACAACATGTACAATCCAATAATAAAAAACAACTAAAAACCCCTATTATAAAACCAAACATACACACAAATATACCATGCCTAACTTGTAATGGCCTAGGGGGAAGAGCTATTCAACTGCCCCATGCCTGGCGGTATAAATGAGTCTTGAGTAGTTTACGAAAGACAGGGAGGGTGGGGGCAGTTCTAATCTCCGGGGGGAGTTGGTTCCAGAGGGCCGGGGCCGCCACAGAGAAGGCTCTTCCCCTGGGGCCCGCCAAATGACATTGTTTAGTCGACGGGACCGGGAGAAGGCCAACTCTGTGGGACCTTATCGGTCGCTGGGATTCGTGCGGTAGCAGGCGGTTCCGGAGGTAATCTGGTCCATTGCCATGTAGGGCTTTAAAGGTCATAACCAACACTTTGAATTGTGACCGGAAACTGATTGGCAGCCAATGCAAGCCACAGAGCCACTATCTTCTGCACACTTTGCATCCCTGATTGAACTAGCAGTAAAGGAATCCAGAACGCACCCCTGCTTCAGATTTATAAAGAGTCTACCTCAATGCTCCACAACTAGGAGATATACTCTGTATGAGAGTCAAGGAAATGGCCTTCTCTAGGGCAAGCTGGATGTGAGGTTGGGCAGAATATCAAATTTGCAAATCATGTAAGATTGTGTGGAATAGGTAATATCTTGAAGTTAAAAATAAAATTCAAAATGGTATTGATTTTTTTAAAAATGGACTGGAGAAAACTTCTAAATTTAGCTCAGACAAATGCAAAGTTAGCACTTAGAAAATAAAAAATAAACCATTTATTTCTTTATTTATGGATTAGGCAAGAATACTCATGACATAGTACTTGATTATAAATGAATATGAGCCAGCAATGTGTTATGGTTGCAAAAAAGCTAATTCAAATTTAACCCTGCTGTTCTGTTCGAAAAAACTCCCTAATCTTATGTTCCCGGGTCTATTTGACCCGGACTGCAAATTGATCATTTTAGGTACTTATATTTGGTCTTTTTGAAAGCTTTTTTCTCCTGGAAACAAGTTTGAACATTTCTGCACACAATGGAATGACAATTGAACTGAATAAATTAATCCTTATTGGTTTATTTTGCACATGAATGTGCCTCCCCCCCTGTTTTTGTGAAAGTTTTTTCAATTTATGGATAGTTTTGCTTGCAAAATCCATTCTATTTTACTAAAGTTGGTGTGGGATTGGTAGCTTGAACAGTTCTGCACACAATGATATGAAAATTGAAATGAGAAAAGTAAATCTTATTGGTTTATTTTGCTGATATAATGCATGCACCCCCCGTTTCTGTGAAATAGTCTTCACTTTATGGATAGTTTTGCTAGCAGAATGCATTCTATTTTGCTAAAGTTGGTGTGGGATTTGTAGCTTGAACATTTCTGAACATAATGATATGAAAATTGAACTGGAAAAATTGATGCATATTGGTTTATTTTGCACATAAAGTTATTTCAATTTATATAAAAAATATGCTGTTAATTTCAAACTTACATACTTTTTTTTAGTAAAATGGATTTCTTTCATAAAATTAGTTATCTGGCTACAATTTGGTTGATTTTCAAAAGGATATTCCAAATACTTCTAGACAAATATGTATAACAAGTGACAATAATGGCACACAGCAAGGCCGGGGGTGGTGGTGGCCCTTTTGTGGGAAAAATAAACCAATAAGAACCATTTTTTTCAGTTCATTTATATTTTTCTTATGTTCAGGATTGTTCAATTTAGTATATCAAACCTTTTGGGGGGAAATTCCTTAGGGATTTGTAGCCTTAAAAAATATAAATTGACACGAAATTCAGAAAGGATGGGGGGAGGGGCTTTTTTATCAAAATAGAAGTATAAGTCTCAATTTTTCCAGTTCAATTTTCATATCATTATGTTCATAAATGTTCAAACTAGTTTTCCAGTTGAAAAAGTTTTCAAAAAGACCAAATTCAAGTACCTAAAAAAAATCATTTTGGTCCGGGTCTATATGACCCGAACAGACTAAACGTGACTTTTTTTTTGCCCAGAAAAAAAAAATTTCCCCCACCCCCACAAATATTTTTTTGATGATCAGCATTGTTAAATTGAGTAAATGAATGCCTAAGATTTTAAAGAATATTTCGGATTTGGAGCATAAAAAAATAAAAAGTGAAAATGGATGCAAGCAGCCGAGGGGGGGGGAGGCCTTATTTCTGATGTTAAAAAACCAATAAGAATCATTTCTTTCAGTTCCTTTATATTTTTCTTATATTCAGAAATGTTCAAGCTACCAATCCCACACCAACTCCAGTAAAATAGAATGCATTTTGCAAGCAAAACTATCCATAAATTGAAAAAACTTTCACAAAAACGGGGGGGAGGCACATTTATGTGCAAGATAAACCAATAAGGATTAATTTTTTCATTTCAATTTTCATATCATTGTGTGCAGAAATGTTCAGACTACTTTCCAAGTGAAAAACGTTTTCAAATTGACCAAACATAAGCACTTCAAATGAAGAGTTTTCGGTCCGGGTCGTATGTGACCCAAACAGAAGATTTGTGACTTTTTTTGCCCAGCAAAAACTAAGCCCCCCCCCCCCCCCCAAAAAAAAAATTCTCATAGAGAGAACCCCTGAAATGATGAAAAGTCGTGAAATTTCAAGTTTCAGATATGCAGGGAAAGTTTTTTACAGGGACCCGAAACAGAACAGCAGGGTTGCATTATGATAGTGATAAATTCCACAAGAGTGGAATTGAGATGAATACTATAAATGCTAGTGTCTAAGACAAAACAATAACAAGAAGTCTATTTATGCACATATCACATTTATGTGATATATTTTTCAGAAAACATGCTGAAGTTGTGAAAAAAGATGGGAAAATCTTTCTTTCACTAACAAATGTATGATGATAAAAGAAAACAGGCTCATGATTCAGTGTTGGTTATGACCTATAAAGCCCTTCATGGCATCAGAGCAGAATATCTCCGGGACCGCCTTCTGCCGCAGGAATCCCAGCGACCGGTTAGGTCCCACAGCGTTGGCCTTCTCCAGGTCCCGTCGACTAAGCAATGACGTTTGGCGGGACCCAGGAGAAAAACCTTCTCTGCGGCGGCCCTCTGGAACCAGCTCCCCCCAGATATCAGGGTTGCTCCCACCCTCCTTGCCTTTCACAAGCTCCTTAAAACCCACCTCTGTTGTCAGGCATGGGGGAATTGAAATTTCCCTTCCCCCTAGGCTTATAGAATTTATACATGGTATGCTTCTATGTATGAGTGGTTCTTTAAATTGGGGTTTTTTAGATTGTCTTTTAATATTAGATTTGTTTACATTGTCTTTTTATATTGTTGTTAGCCACCCCGAGTCTTCGGAGAGGGGCGGCATACAAATCTAATAAATAAATAAATAAATAAACGAATAAACGAATAAATGAATAAACGAATAAACGAATAAACGAATAAACGAATAAACGAATAAACGAATAAACGAATAAACGAATAAACAAATAAACAAATAAACGAATAAACGAATAAACGAATAAACGAATAAACGAATAAACGAATAAACGAACGAACAAACAAACAAACAAACAAACAAACAAACAAACAAAAATCTCAACAGACTTGAACACTGGGTCCTATCTAAAAAAATGAAATTCAGGATAGAGAAAAGTAAGGTTTTATATTTAGGCAAGAGAAATCAAATGTACAAGTACATATTAGGTGAGGAACCATTGCAAGAATTGGGTTTGTCTTGTCTGGTGAAAAAAGGACTAGGACTGACATTATATCAGTGTTCCCATATTTGAAGGCTGCCACAAAGAAGAAGGGGTCAACCCAGAAGTGGGCTGCTAAGGTGGAATGGTGACATGTGCTCGCCAGAGTTCAGTGCAATTCTGTCATGCACCTACTACTGCCATGGGCAAACCTGCATGTCCACGTGCAATTTCACTATCTGCCCAGGTGCAGTAGAAGAATTGCACTGGATTCTGCTAGCACTCATAGCCACGGGGGCGAGCACACGTCACCATTACACCTTAGCAGCCCACCTCTGGGTCAACCTATCTTCCAAAGCACTAGAAGACAAGAAATAATGGATGGAAACTAATCAAGGAGAGAAACAACCTAAAATTAAAGAGAAATTTTCTGACTGTGAGAGCAATTAACCAGTGGAAGGGTTTGCCTTCAGAAGTTTTGGGAGCCTCACTGGAGGCTTTTTAAAAAGAGATTGGACAGTCATTTATCTGGAATGGTATAGGCCTAGCCCTATGTCAGCTTCAGTGTGCATGCGTGTGCTAGCCAGCTGTTTTTCATCCTCCTGGAGGGACCAAGGTCATTTTTGCCCTGCCTAGGCTTCAGTTTGTTTTTCCAAACTTACAGTTTGCCCATTGGGCCCTTTTTCACACTCTGGAGGCTTCAGGGAACCCTGAGGGTGAAAAACGGTCCAGTGGCAGGGCACATGGATGGGGATGCATGCATGAGCAATGTGGCACATGGGGGGGGGTTGCGTGGTGGCACACATGCATGTTAGCATGGGCACACACTCCCATTTTTGGCACACAAGAAGAAAAAAAAGCTTCACCATCACTGGTACTGTATAGAATTTCCTGGTTGACCAGGGAGCTGGAGTAGAAGATCTCCAAGGTCCCTTCTAACTCTTTTATTCTGTATTGTTCCATTCTGATGAATAATCTATTTAAAAAGAAAACAGTATCTATACTTTTCCTCAAATACAGGCAACCAGTGGGGAAAACGTGGCTCTAAATTAAAGCATTTTAGATCCTTGAATTCATACAAATCTAATAAATAATAATAATAATAATAATAATAATAATAATAATGATCTCTGCATGTATTTTTTTTTAAGATATTAAATTTGTTATGAAATATTTGTTATGAAATATTTAATGCTATATTTCTATAGCATTAAAAAATTGGGCAGCTATTTTTATTCAGATGTTAAAAGTGAAGGTGGTAGCATTGTATTCTATAACTTCTTGAAATTGATTTATTGTAAAACAATTTGATGTTGTTGTTATAATTTTTATTGTACTGTGATTTGGAGAAAAAAAAATAAAAAAATTCTTTGCCGAAAAAAAATTGTTATGAAATATTTTGTTTCTTCCTAAAATATTTAACAGTAATGTATGCTTTGCTTATGCATTATATATAACATAGGAAGCTAAACAGCTACGAAAAAAAATATTTGTTGAAATATAAATAATAATAAGCTGAAAAGATGAGGTGAAAAAAACCTGTGCCCATGATGTGCATTTTCCTCAAAAATATTTAACATGCATAGGAAGTTTCTTTGAAAATATATATTACTTTACAAGCAATTATTTTAATCATAATAGGTTTGCTATGATATTCAGGACTTAAATCCCTTGTTCATCTGAGCCTTTCTGACAACCGTGTTACCTTCCAAGTGCTACAAGTAGATTTTATTTAAATGGAAACCAAATCCAATTAAACGATAGACCTGGCTTGTATATTTATAAGGACTGTGTAAGAGGTGGGTTCCTACCGGTTCTAACTGGTTCTATCGAACTGTTAGTAAACCAGTGATAACTTCACGAAGCCGGTTCTGTTGATGCTGGTCTGTGACCACTGCCATCATGTTTTTTGCTTCTGTGCAGGTTCAGAAGCTGAGTTTTTGGTACTGCACACTTGTGCCCATGTGGCACGACTACACTGCGTGGGAGGAAGTGAACTGTCACCAAGGTAAGTTAGAACCACCCCTGGACTGTGTGGTATGTAGCAGTGGAGTGTGATAGATCTGGAAGATGTAGCAATACTTTTCCAAATGTGAGTGACTAATGATTTCTGAAAGAATAATTCATCCATTCCAGTCTCAAATCCCAAGAGATCTCTTGGCGATACAGTAAACAAGAACCACAAGACACCCTGCAAAATGCCTAGCACAGCTCATAAACCCACACACTGAATGCAGATAATCAATAGCTAGATTATCTTCTGCTGCTATGAATCTATGAGGGAAATGGTCCGTGAAGAGGAGGAAAAGAAACAAAGTGCTAATTTTCTTTTCTAGGCCTGCTCAGACTCCTTTATGAAGGATTCATCCTACAATTCCATTTACACTGCCAGTTTAACCGGCAGTATATTCAAATGGGACTGAAGAAGGACGATGGCCTCCATCATATCTGAAGGTAGAAAGTCTGCAAATCTATGTCCTAAAAAGAAAAAAGAAATCCATCTGGACAGATGCCACTGCTGGTCCTCAGAACTGCTTTTGCTCCCTGAGGCAACTGTCTCCTTCCAGCTAATGATAGGGCCAGCCATACACAGTCCTATTTTAGCATCTTCTCTCAATCTGACATGCTAGGGACTAGCGATAGTAATAGCACTTAGATTAGAGCTTGTAGAAGTATCACTCTGCCTCCAGGGAAGGCCTGCCATCTTCGGTGCTACTGGTGTGCCCTCTGATGCCATCAGGGGCACACATGCCCCCAGTGGGTGTGCATGTGCCCCTCGGCATGAGATTTTGCTTCTGTGCATGCACAGCAAGCACAATTTTGTTTGAAGATGCTCGCGCGAGTGAGATTTCGGCACTTTTCATCGATATTTTTACTTCTGCGCATGTGCAGAAGCAAAAAAATCACCAAAAATCACTGAAATCTCACTCACACAAGTCTCTTCACACAAAATTTTGCTTTCTATGCATGCGCAGAAGTGAAATCTCACACAGAGGCATGCATTCATGCATCAGGAGTGTGCAGCTGTGCATACATCCTCAGAATCACTACTGGAATGAAGCCTCTTACTGTTCTGGTAGCAGTCCATCACTGTCTGCCTCTCATAAGATAACGCACTGGAGTGTGTGTGCATTGGTGGTGTCTTCCAGTCAATGTTGGCACCTAGACTAATCCTGCAGGTTATTTAGCAAGTTTGTGATCCCCTTATATAGAGCGCTGGTGAGACCACATTTGGAATACTGTGTTCAGTTCTGGAGACCTCACCTACAAAAAGATATTGACAAAATTGAACGGGTCCAAAGACGGGCTACAAGAATGGTGGAAGGTCTTAAGCATAAAACGTATCAGGAAAAACTTAATGAACTCAATCTGTATAGTCTGGAGGACAGAAGGAAAAGGGGGGACATGATCGAAACATTTAAATATATTAAAAGGTTAAATAAGGTCCAGGGGGGAAGTGTTTTTAATAGGAAAGTGAACATAAGAACAAGGGGGCACAATCTGAAGTTAGTTGGGGGAAAGATCAAAAGCAACATGAGAAAATATTATTTTACTGAAAGAGTAGTAGATCCTTGGAACAAACTTCCAGCAGACGTGGTTGGTAAATCCACAGTAACTGAATTTAAACATGCCTGGGATAAACATATATCCATCCTAAGATAAAATACAGAAAATAGTATAAGGGCAGACTAGAAGGACCATGAGATCTTTTTCTGCCGTCAGTCTTCTATGTTTCTATGTTTCTATTTTTTCAGAAGTGGTTTGATATTGCCTTTCTCTTAGGACTAAAAGAGAGATCAAAATAACCCACCTGATTTTCTACCTATTTCAGGACTAGAACTTGCAGTTTTATGGTTTCTAGCCTGGTGTCTTAGTCATTACACTGAATTGGCTCTCTATTGTGCTGGAAAGGGTTTTAATACTGAACAAATATTCCTACAGCTCAGTGATGGTGACCCTTTTTCTCCTTGGGTGCCGAAAGAGCGTGGGCATGCGATATCGCACATGCGCGAGTGCCCGCACCTATAATTCAATGCCTGGGGAAGGGGGACAACAGCTTCCACACTCCACCCCCGGAGGCCCTTTGGAGGCCAGAAACAGCCTGTTTTCCAACTTCAGGTGGCCCAGTAGGATCGTGTTTTGCCTTCCCCAGGCTCCAAAGGCTTCCCTGGAGCTGGGGGAGGGTAAAGACACCCTCCCCCACACTTCTGGAGGCTCTCTGGAAGCCCAAAATGCCCTCACAGAACCTCTATGCGAGGCAAAAATCAGCTGGGCAGCACACACATGCACGTTGTTGCTGAGCTAGGGCAACACCTCATGTGCCAGCAAATATGGCTCTGCCTGCCACCTGTGACACCCGTGTCATAGGTTCACCATCACTGTTGTAGCTTATTATTTATTAGATACAGATAGCACAGTGGTTAGAATGCAGTACTGCAGGCTACCTCTGCTGACTGCTGGCTGCAGTTTGGTAGTTCGATTTTCACCAACTCAAGGTTGATTCATCCTTCCAAGGACCCAGATTGTTGGGGACAATATGCTGACTCTGTAAACCACTGTGAATGGGCTGTGAAGAGGTATATAAGTGCTATTACTATCAGTAGTCCTTGACTTATGACCATGATGAATTCTGCTTGTGATGGCTGTAAGTCATCATGATCATAAAGTGGATAATCCACACGATTGATTTTATTACAGCAACCATTAAGCCACAGTTACCAAAGCAAAGCAATGGTTTGCTATGGGCAGTTTGTGCCAAAACCCAGAAGTAAATTTCTTCTGGAATTTCATGTTTGTATGACTGTGGCTGTAAATGCAGGCCAGTTGCCAAGCATCCAAACTATGATCACATGACTAGGGGGAGGGGGGCTGCATCATAATTTAGGAAGCAGGTTATAAATATGCCCCCTGGGAGAGGTCAGTTGTAACTTTGGATATTCATTAAGTGACCGGTCATAAGAGCTTGATTCATATTTCAGTTTTTGTGGCCTGTCAGCTGCTAGCAGAGTCAGATGAGAAGGCGGTGGAGGAAGAGCCTGGGCCAGCTTTGGAAGGATTTGGTAAGGAAACAGCATCAGAGGTCAAGGCAGAGCTGGAGCCTTCGATCCTCCCTCAGGTGGAGAGGCAACTATCTTCAGTACCTGAGCTGAGTGAAGTATAGGAACAGATGGGGCTCATCCCAGATGCGTGTATACATAGGGAAGAAAGGAAAGGAGAGTAACAGAATGTAATAAGAAGGCTCTCAAGGAAAAGCAGATATGGAGGCTAGCCAGCTGCTTCCTAGCTGGGAAATAAACAGGAGGGGTGTGGGAGTGGCCGGTTGTCACAGACAACCGTTTGCTTTTAGGATACAGCAGGTGTTCTGTTCCAAGTGGTCGCAGACAGATAAAAGTCCACGCAAATGGGAAAATCATGCAGATTCCATTTATTGTCTGGTATCCCCATAGACTTACAGTGAGGTTCTTCAGAGTATATGTCCATAATCTGTCCCATTAAATGTAGGTAAAAAGAGATTCATTCCTCCCTATCTTCCTGCTTCTAATGGTACTTTGTTAAGACTTATAATGCCTACTTGGTTGCATTGCACAATTACCCAGCAGGCAAGGTATAGCTTGATGGCCTATAAGAACACAGATGTGATCACATGCCATGGACGGCATTACCCAGAGTGTAGTCCCTGACAATGCCATCTCTTAAAGAAACATCTCTTAATCCAAGCTAGAGATCCCTCTATTATTCCAGCACAGCCAACAATTCTGATTTCTTAATCAAGGCTGTTGGAACTATTACATTTGATTTGTGTTTATTCATGTGAATAAAAGACTGTTCCTACCCTGTCTGAAAAGGTGTTTGTTTTTACCCATGAGTAAGTGGCTTATCACTATTTGCTAAGGCTGGGTCAGAACATCAGTTTCTGCCATTGGCAGGAATGAATTATTCTTTTTGCAATTATTTATTTATTTATTTATTTATTCATTCATTCATTCATTCATTCATTCATTCATTTATTTATTTGTCAAACATGTATAGAATAGAAGTAGTATTTTATTGCTGAAGTCGTATTTTCTGCAGTTGAGTTTAGAGCGCTTTACATTTAGTTTGAATATATTACATGCTAGTGTTTTGCTGCGGTTGTAAGTGAAGTAGTCATTAACGGGAAGGACATTTTGGTATATGATTTTATGAACTATATTTAGATCAGATCAGAGGTGACATAATTGTAAATAGTCTAATTCCAGCATTTCAGGTCTGGTGGAATAAGGTATTTTGTTGCAAGTGGAGGAGTGAAGGACTCTTCTTGTGAAATATTTCTGGACTCTCTCAATTGTATTAATGTCTGATATGCAAGGCAGGTTCCACACAGGTGAGCTGTATTCTAAAATTAGTCTAACAAATGCTTTGTATGCTCTGGTTAGCAGTGCAATGTTGCTAGAGAAGAAGCTACATAGGATTAGGTTAACAACTCTTAGTGCTTTTTTGGCAATGTTGTTACAGTGGGCTCTGGCACTTAGGTCATTGGATATGAGTACTCCAAGGTCTTTGACAGAGTGAGGGTCATCTATAAGTTCACTTCCTCCAAGTTTGTATTTTGTATTCTGATTCTTTTTGCCAATGTGTAAGACGAAGCATTTGTTGGTTGAAATTTAAATTTGCCAGTTGTTTGACCATTCTGCTATATGGTCAAGGTCCTTTTGAAGAGTAGCAGCATTGTTGGTGGTATTAAATAGTTTAACATCATCAGCAAAGGAACACAGTTGCTTATAATATGATCACACAGATCATTTATGTAGAGTATGAAGAGTTTTGGTCCTAAAATACTGCTTTGAGGGACACCACTATTGACAGGAGCAGGAGTAGATATGGCACTTCCTATTTTGACCACTTGTTGTCTGTTAGACACCGTTATCCAAACATGAAATATGTTTCCAGTCTTCCTCATGGTGACAAGACTTTCAGGATGATGCATCAAGATCCTGTTTATTTTACTATACTTTAGCATAGACCGAAGTGATCCGTCATATGGAATCACCTATGAACACAAATATCATTTGTTTTCTTTCAGGATACAGCAAGTGTCTTATAGGAATCGCAGCACTGACATTTATGAAAGCAAATTCTTCTCTTACCTATCTTCCCTGTAGTAGCATTACTGATGACAGTTATGAGGAAAAATTCTACTCTTGATGCATCTAAAATATGTTCAATCTTTTGTTTGAAGCTGCTAAATGAGATCTTTAAATCTGCAGTTTAAAATAAGTTGCAAAGAAGCAATTGTGAAAGTCTGCTATTGAAAGATCTATAGTCCTATGACACCTTACGGACAGATTATTAACATCAAAACTGCCAGGCTAGATCAAATCAAAGCTTTTTGTGCTTCCAGGGGTGGCTAAAGAAATGCCACGGGGGTGAATGATCTAATGTTCATTTCCAGCTAAAATGAGTTTTTAATTTTTTCACAGATCTCTGTGGAATCCCTGAGGACATTTAAAAACAGTTTTTCCAATGTGCACCAGGAGGTTCTTATCTAGACAATTAAAATTTCTAATCTTTTAATATTTTTAGATATCTCTGCTTCTATCCCAAAGATTCTTTTTTCTCTATTCTATTACATTCATTTTCTCTGTCTAATACAGATCGTCCTTGAGTTACAACAGTTCATTCAAAGTTACAATGGCATTAAAAAAAGTGAATTGGATATTTTTTCACACATAGGACTGTTGCAGCATTCCTGTGGTCACATGATCAAAATTCAGATGCTTGGTATCGGAGTTATATTTATGATTATTGCAATTCCTCAGGATCATGTGATCACTTTTTGCATCCATCTAACCAGCAAAGTCAATGGGTGAAGCCAAATTCATTTAATAATCAACTGCAGTGATTCACTTAACAACTGTGGCAAGAAAGGTCATAAAATGGAACAAAATTCACTTAACAAATGTCTCACTTAGCAACATAAATTTTGGACTCAATTGTGACTGTAGAGCAGTGGTAGGTTATAAATAATGTTGCCAACAGTTCGTGCGCGCACTCGCACATGTGATGCTTCTGAACATGTGCAGAAGTGTCCCAGGCAGGTGGGCAGAGCCTCCTCACCTGCGAACCAATCCAAACTGGGAGCAACCCTCTGCTGCTGTATTTGGACTCACAATCCAAACACAACCAAGTCTGCTAAAAAGTTACTGTCATTGTATTCATCAGTATTATTCAGTCCAAATTTGCCAGCTCTTTTTTTCTAGTCTGATTTCAATCATTTAAATCACCACTGATTCTATAATTATACAGTTCAGAAATTCTAAGAATTGGGCTTTAGTTACTGATTTTTATAACTTGCTTACTCTATGATCTTCTCTTTGCTAGATGGCTGCTTAGTCTATTGTTTGGTTAGCTCTGACCCGGCTCCTGCCCCAAGGACTGTGGATGTGGGGGAGACATCCATATGCTGCAGGCCTGTTTTGCCCCCGGTGGAATCTGATGATGAAGGCTCCTCTGACCAAGAAGACATGAGTGACAGGGAGGAGGAGAATGTGGCAGACAGCTCAGAAGGAGATCAATTATCTAGCTCCTCCTTGGATTCAGAACAAGAGTTAATGATGCAGCAACGCATGCGGAGGGCGATGCATAGGCAGCAACAACTGAGAGATTATTGTCAAAGAAAATGAGGCCACCTGTGGTTGGGTGGGGCTGTGGTAATTAGTGAGGCTGCTATAAATAGCAGCCTGTGGGTTTGGCCATTGTGGAGGATTATCTGATTGTTGTGTTTCGTGACTGCTTTGCTGACTTTGACCTTTTGTGTGCTGATTTTTCCCTGCTTTGAAACTAAACCAGAGCAAAGTGTGTTTCACTTTGTGAAAGAAGAAGGACTGTGAATTACCTCACAGCTGCAAGCTAAGTATCACAGAACTGATAAAGGACTTCTACAAATTACCAGTTTGTTTGGAGACGAGTGCTCTTTGCTATAACAAAAGAGGGCTTGGTTTAAGTGAATGTTCCTTATAAAGAACATTGTTTTGAATTTTCAAACGTGTGTGTGTGTCTGAAATTTGTACCTGTGAATTTTTGGGAGGAGTCTACCAGAGAGCTCGACAGAACAGTCTATTTTCAGTCCTTTTATTTCCCCTTCTGTGTTTAAAAAGAATTCTCCCAAAGCTTTCCATTGGCACTATGACCCATTGCCTTCATTTTTCATACGATCTCCCCAGATGACGTCCAATCTTCAATCCATCAGACCATTTGTGGCCACCACTGCTAGGATGACCAGTTGTTTTCCAGCTGCTGGTCCTAACCCTTGGCTTTGTCTGCCATCATTCTTCTGTTGAATTCCTACAGAACTAGTCATAGCAGGGCATGAAACATGAGAAAAATTACTTTGGAGAACCTGAAAGAGCACTGCTTGTCTGTGTGTGTGTGTGTGATTTATGTACAACTTCAATTCTTATTTACCAATTACCCGCCTAACATAACTCGGTCATTAGTACATTAACGTTCAGATCTTTGCTCTCCATTCTATCATACATACTCTGTAGAGTTTGCTGTAAATCATTTGAATTGTTGCTAGCAAGACTTGTGGCAGCCACAATAATTAATTTGGATAGAAGCTTCGCAGACTGACACTGTTGTATGACTTGTAGAAGGCATATATGCACCTACTTGCGCAAAAGACTGGAATGCGAAAATCAGCCTTTGTTTCTATTTATTCCAGATTTAAATTTTAGGCTTTTTCTTCCAGTTTTTTCAACTTAATGAACTTTTAACCTTTATTTACCTCCCTCCTCCCTTTTTTTGATATGATAATGGTTCTGTCTATCCCGAGAATCACTAATTCCTTTTGCAACAGTTGTTTGTGTTTTATATAGATGTAATGAGGATGTTGTTATCCAATCAGTAATGTCAAACTCTTGGTGATTCTAAGAGGCCAGTTGTCTCCACATTTTCTGATTTTGTACTACAGTGTTCCCTCAATTTTTGCAGGTTTGAACTTCACGAAAAGTCTATTGCTGTTTTTTCCCCTATACCATGGTTTTTCCCGCCTGATGACATCATATGTCATCGCCAAACTTTTGTCCACCTTTAATAAATATTTTTTTAATAAACTTTAATAAATAAACATGGTGAGTAATAATCTAAATGGTTGCTAAGGGAATGGGAAATTGTAATTTAGGGGTTTAAAGTGTTAAGGGAAGGCTTGTGATACTGTCCATAGCCAAAAATAGTGTATTTACTTCCGCATCTCTACTTCGTGGAAATTCGACTTTCGCGGGTGGTCTTGGAACGCATCCCCCGCAAAGGTCGAGGGAACACTGTACTTCTTTGAGTTATTTGATGGTCTGGCTAGTGTCTTAACCACCATGTTCTTTGGCAGCCTTATTTCACTGTTTCATGAAGTGTCCTTTTTTGTATATTCCATGAATATAATTCTTCTGGGACATTCTTTAACCTCTCCCACCCCACCAAAAAAAATGCAATCTGTTCCACTGTTCCTCATCAGTCTGGTATAATTTACTAAGACTTTAATTCTTTCACCATAAACAAACGTGAAGTGTTAATACCACTTTATAATGCCTTGGTAAGGCCACACTTGGAATACTGCATTCAGTTTTGGTCACCACGAAGTAAAAAAAGATGTGGAGACTCTAGAAAGAGAAGAGCAATTCCAGTTCATATTTTCTGATATTTGTTTTAGCCCTTTTCATCATAAGTAACCTTGTATTTTCATTTTCATGCATGTATTCATCAACTCTACTCTACAGAATTAGGATATCATTTGCTTTTTTTCAATTTCCCAAGTGCAAACACCCCCTTTTTAAAAAAAGAAAGAAAGAAAAAAGCAGTTTTTTAGAAACTGCTCTGCAAGGCAACATGCTGTGGCTAAGAACTTCACTTAGCAGCAGGAACACGTAGAATGCTCTCAAAGTCAAGATATGCAAATAAAGTATAAATGATTTAAACAGAAATAAATTAAATAATTCTAGTTTCCTTGGAGCCACCCTAGAGGCTTGGTTTTGCTTTTTTGCTTCGGTTTCCTGAAACCTTGTTTTTTTTTTTCCTTGAAACTTGTTGCTTACTTCAGAGTCGTTTCTCCTCAAACTGATATTTCAGTTTATTTTTTCGTGTTCACAGACTCACTCTCTCCTTACTGATAAATCCTTGTTCCCTTGCTAGTTTCTACTTTGCAGTCTCTGTTTTCTTCCTTTCTTGATTGGGCATCTTCTGTCATAAGTCTAATGCAGTGGTATCTCTACCTACAAATGCCTCTACTTACGAAGTTTTCTAGGTAAGGACCAGGTGTCCAAGATTTGTTTTTTTTGCGTCTTCTCAAGAACCATTTTCCACTTACAAACCTGAGCCTCCAAAACTGTAACCAGAAAAGGCAGGGAGAAGCCTCTGTGGGGGCTCTCTAGGAATCTCCTGGGAGGAAACAGGCCGTAGAGGCAGGGAGAAGCCTCTGTGGGGGCTCTCTAGGAATCTCCTGGGAGGAAACAGGGCCGTAAAGGCAGGGAGAAGCCTCCGTGGGGCCTCTCTAGGAATCTCCTGGGAGGAAACAGGGCCTCCACCCTCCCTATGGTTACCCCAATCGCACACATTGTTTGCTTTTACATTCATTCCTATGGGAAAAATTGCTTCTTCTTACATAGAAACATAGAAGTCTGATGGCAGAAAAAGACCTCATGGTCCATCTAGTCTGCCCTTATACTATTTTCTGTATTTTATCTTAGGATGGATATATGTTTATCCCAGGCATGTTTAAATTCAGTTACTGTGGATTTATGTACCACGTCTGCTGGAAGTTTGTTCCAAGGATCTACTACTCTTTCAGTAAAATAATATTTTCTCATGTTGCTTTTGATCTTTCCCCCAACTAACTTCAGATTTTTCTTACAAACTTTTCTACTTAAGAACCTGGTTGTGGAATGAAGTTCGTAAGTAGAGGTACCACTGTAATTTGGCATTTGGGCAGCATTTCTCAACCTGGGCAACTTTAAGATAAGTGAATTTCAATACCCAGAATTCCCCAGCCTGTGCATTGAGGGTTTCCATAATTTCACTTGTGAATTCACCAGAATGAACAAATTCTCTTATATTTAATAAAGATAGATTCGACAATCTAAACTCAGACTGCTGTGAGCATCGGTAGGTGGCATAGGTAAGTGTATTAGCTACTTCAGTCTAGAATAGAGATCTTCAAACTTGGCAGCTTTAAGACTTGTGGACTTCAGCTCCTAATATTATCCAGTCAGCTATGCTATGCTGGCTAGAGAATTCTGGGAATTAAAGTCCACAAGTCTTAAAGTTTGTTTGTTTGTTTGTTTGTTTGTTTGTTTGTTTGTTTATTTATTTATTTATTTATTTATTTATTTATTTATGCATTTATGCATTTATGCATTTATGCATTTATGCATTTATGCATTTATTTATTTATTTATTTATTTATTTATTTATTTATTTATTTATTTATTTATTTATTTATTTATTTATTTATTTATTTATTTATTTATTTATTTATTTATTTATTTATTTATTTATTTATTTATTTATTTATTTATTTATTTATTTATTTATTTATTTATTTATTTATTTATTTATTTATTTATTTATTTATTTATTTATTTATTTATTAGATTTGTATGTCCCCCCTCTCCGAAGATGCCAGGTTTGGGGACCCCTGGCTTAGAAACGGATGTTTATTGTGTTTTGTTTCTGCACAAAACGTATCTTCTATCTTTCCTAAGGTCTTGCTTAGAAATGCAGTTGTAGAAAAAGTCAAAGTCTGGGACTTTTCCTTTAAGGGAGCGAATCTCCAGGGGTAGTACTGTGCAGTAAAACAAGTCTCAGTTCATTACCACTGAAGAAGAAAAAATCTTCATGTACAAGACCCAAAAGAATACTAATTAGTCTTCACTTATTAATACAAAAAGTCATTAAAACTTTACACTTTGAATTTGTTTACTTTGATTATGACATAGTAAACAACAGCGACATCAGTTGATTTAAAAAGGTGGCATTTTTATGTAGCAGGCATTGTCTGGTTAGCTTCAAGCAGCAAATAATAATTGTGTTTTCTCATTCCCAGTTGGTACAAGACAGTGGCACAAAGGGACATTTTGGCATTCTTCAGTTTTTTTAAGCTGCTTCTTCCTTTCTTTCTTCCTTCCTTCCTTCCTTCCTTCCTTCCTTTCTTTCCTTCCTTCCTCCCTCCCTCCCTCTCTGCCTCCGTCCTATCTTTCTTTTGTTCTTTCTTTCCTTCTTTCCTTCCTACCTTCCTCCCTATCTGCCTCCCTCTCTCTCTGCCTGCTTCCTTCCTTCCTTCCTTCCTTCCTTCCTTCCTTCTTTCTTTCTTTCTTTCTTTCTTTCTTTCTTTCTTTCTTTCTTTCTCCATGTGAAGCCAGCCCCATGTGTCAGGATAGGCAGTCTTCATCAGTAGTGAGAGCAAGAAGATAACGGCAAAGGTGAATGGGGGCAAAGAAACCTATGGTGGTAGAGGACCAAATGGCCATGGTGTGGAGATAACAAGGCAGGGAGAATCACAGCCTTATTGTAGTGGTGTGAGCAAGCTACCAAGCACCTGAATTTTGATCATGTGACTGTATAGGTGCTACATGGGCCATAACTTCAGGCACAAGTCATAAGTTGCTTCATTCAGTGCTGTCATAACTTTGAACAATCACAAATGGTCATAAGTCAAGGACTTTCAAAAGTCTGTATCCCAGTTACATAAAAGAAGGCAAAAGGGAGCAGATCTTTGCATATAAAAAGGATACATGTATCTAAAAGTTTAGAATTTAGAAACCCTCACTAAACAACCACAATTGATCTCAGAACCAGCAAAAAACACCATAGATCAGTAAAAAAAAAAAGAGTTGCAGATCGCAGTCACATGGCTATGGGACATAGCAATTGGCAACAAATATGAGCCAGTTGCTAAGCACCTGAAATGAAATCACATTCAGTTGTAACTTCAAGGATTAATCTTAAGTAAGTGTTTCAGGATCCATCATAACTTTGAATTAAGCAACTAGTCATTAAAAAAGGACTATGATTAAACTAATAATTCTTCTCCTAGAGTGATGGAAAGAATGCAATCCAGTGGTTTTCCATTTTATTTGGGATTCTGGACAACCTTTTGCTTTTTTGCTTTCCTTTGATGCTGGAATATAATTGATGAACTCTTCTCGCAGAGGTAGATCTCATTAGATGCTATCCAAATAAATTGGAACTATTTGAAGGTTCTTCAAATGCAGATTATGGTCTTAAGTTTATAACAAGTTTCCCCGCAATCATCAACTGTCTTTACTTGGATTAAAAACAAATAAATGGTCGTTGATGCTAATTTAAAAAATCAACTGTTTTTATAACTTTTTACTAATATGGGGGAAGCAATTAATTCTATCCTCATTGTCACAGATTATATGGTGCTTTTCTGTTATATTCTGTTCTAGTGGGCAATTAGATAAATGTTATTTTAAAAACTTGGCTGCAGATAACGAAATGGTTTTTGTGGGGTTTTTTTACATTTGTCTTGGATGAAGAATGCCTGAGATAGATGGATGGAGGAATTTGCTATTTTTATTTGGAATGCTGGTAGAGCTCAAATGAACATGTGATGGAAACATTTTCACATCAAGGAACTTTTATCTTTCTTTATTTCATGAAATGTGGGAGCTATCTGATTCCAGACAAGCCTGGGCAGTTTAGCAATAGCATTTAGACTTGTATACCATTTCATAGTCCTTTTGCAGCCCTGTCTGCAGATGACTCTGCAGTGGTTTACAAAGTCATCATATTGCACCCAACAATCTGGGTCCTCATTTTACCCACCTCGGAAGGATAGAAGGCTGAGTCAATCTTGAGCTGGTGGTGAGATCTGAACTGCTGAACTACAGCTTGCAGTTAGCTTGCAGTGCTGCACTGTAACCACTGCGCCACCCTGGCTCACCACCCAGATTGAGAGAAAGGCCAAGTTTTCAACAGCTTCAGGAACACTATCAGGGTGGGATTCACACAAATCTGCAGGAATTTGTGATTCTTACAAGAGAGTCTTGGTATTTGGAATATGCTAATTCTGGTTGTTATGTGTGGACATACTAAGTAATCATTTGCATAGCTGCTGCTGATTGGCTCATGTACTGGCGGGAGTTTTAAACCCCTGTCAGTGGCTAACAGGCTCCGGGGAAACCCTTAAAAACAGTTTCCCTGCAGCCTGCTGGCATTCTGTATTTGTTTCATCTAGGACAGTGAAGGCGAACCTATGGCACGGGTGCCACAGGTGGAATGCAGAGCCTTATCTGCTGGCATGAGAGTCGTTGCATAGCTCAGCTACAACGTGCATGTGTGTGCCAGCCAGCTGATTTTTGGCTCACACAGAGGCTTTGGCTTCCAGAGAGTTTCCGGGGGATGGGGGAGGGCATTTTTACCCTCTGCTGGCTCCAGGGAAGCATTTGGAGCCTCGGGAGGGAGAAACACGCGCCTACTGGGCCCACAAGAAGTTGGGAAACAGGCTGTTTTCAGTCTCCAGAGGGCCTTTGGGTGACAGGGGAAGCTGTTTCCCCTGCTCTTTCGGCAACTGGGGAAAAAAGGTTTACCATCAATGATCTAGGAAATAATAAGAGTGCTGAACTGTTGCTGTGGACTCGCCTCTTCATTTACCCACGAATCTAGCACTGGTGCTTCACAAAAGTCACACCAAGAAGAGCTGCCCCGCTGCAGAACATTCATCATTCTATGACGAAGTGAGAAAAGCAAGCCTGTCATTGAAATAATGAAGGGAACTGACAAAATGTAATTGATCTACATATAGATTTAAGTGCTTTGAAGTGATTTATAAACAGAAAAAGCTTGCAGCAAGTTCTTGAATGTACCTGTTAATGTTTGTGCTAGAAAACCTTCATATTTACTGGTAATAGGGACTCAAATTAAAAAATACCCCAAATCCAATCAGACTTTTTAAATCAGTATATTAAATGATTGATTCACATTGTCATTTTATTTGTTCTCTATTGGCAGAAAATCCAAACTATCTTTGTCACCTCAAAAAGCGCTTGCAAAATGTATCCAGAGTTGCCCTAGTTTGTTTGTTTGTTTATTTGTTTATGTCTTTGCCAAACAAGTATAGGATGGTAATTTGTCCAAATAAAACATTAGATAAGTAATGATAAAAAAAGTAATGATAGAAGACAATAGGACAGGGACGGTAGGCACAATGGTGCACTTATGCACGCCCCTTATGGACGTTGGCCTTGCTGAATACCCCAACATTTGCAGCCTGTTATGTCCAGAAGTTTCCACTAAATTCTGTAACTAGGTAAAGTCTAAACATGAGTTGTTAAGCAAGATTCACTATGTACAATAAGGATTGTTTACCTGCCTCTCATTGGCTGCTGTGGTTTGGCGCCCATCTTAGAGAGCTGTCAGGCGTTGCTTGTTGCCGGGCGAAAATGTATAAATAGAAGTGCCTCCGGTCTTACGCGGCTTCTGTCAGGCACGCGCCAGAGTGAAAGTGTTTCCGCGGCTTGTTAGTCTCCTGTTGAGAATAAACCATTGAAGTTAGAAACCGTGTTTCTCGGTCATTTCACTGGCGACAAGGATCTAGAGGCGATTTTTTCTTTACGGAAAAATCATTATGGCAACCCCTTTGATAATACAGCCGCCTGAACTGTTTGACCCTGAGAGGTCAACTTGGACTGCCTATATGGCAAAATTTGAAATTTTTCTTGAAGCCGCCGGCATGAAAGATGCCGATGACAGCCAGAAAAGGGCTTTATTTCTAAACTATTGTGGCACGCAAATTTTTGATTTGGCCGGTACTTTGACCGACCCTGAACCTGCTAATTCAGTGCCATGGCAAACTTTGAGGGAAAAGTTGGCAACTCATTTTAAGCCGACTAAACCTGCGAGGGTTTTCAGACACCAGTTCTCCCGAATGGCTGAAGCCGAGGGGGAAACTATTAACCAGTTTGCCACCCACCTCAGGACAATATTAGCGAAGTGTCAATTTGAAAATCCTGAGGCAAGATTGACAGATGCCATTATCTTTGGTATGAAAAATGTGTCCATCAGAAACAAACTGCTTGCAGCCGAAGACTCTTCCCTTCAAGATGTCATTAAGGCTGCTCAGACAGCAGAAGTTGCGGAAGCCGCTGCAGCTGAATTGAAGTCTAATGACAAGCTGTCTACTGTGTGCAAAATTGCTGCGGCTCCGCATTCCCACATCAATCTTCCACATGACTACAACTCCTCTGATTTCGACGCGTATGAGGACTACTGCTGCCAGCTTCGGGGACCTCCTGCCAGACAACCTCGCCAGCCCTTCCCAGCCTGTGCCGGATGCCGGGGTCAACATCCATGGTCCAGATGTCCCTTCAAGGATGCCTTCTGCCGCCGCTGCGACAAACGAGGCCACATCGCCGCCGTCTGCCGAGCCACACTGCCCGATGACATCCCCTTCAATCAGGACCTACTGCCTACCTTTCCTACTCAACAGTCCTACCGCCCATTCAGGCAACAAGGACGAGGAAGCCGGAGGCCGTGGAACAACCGAGGTAACCGCACACACACAGACTGTGCCACCTACCCCTAATAAAATTGTTGTCCCTCTTTTGCTAAATCGCCACCCATGCCACATGGAGCTAGATACGGGCTCCAAATTTACCTTAATGCCGTGGCATAAACTGAGACTTTATATGCCTGATTTATCACGGGACTCTTTGCAACTGCTGGACATTACAATCAAGGACTTCCAGGGACACCCAATCAGGGTTCTGGGCAGCACTAGGGTGCCAGTAACTTTTAAAAATGTTCACCATCTGTTACCTATTTTGATTGTTGAAGGGGCTAATCATTCCCTTTTGGGTCTAAATTGGATGGCTCCCTTAGGGTTAGCTGTTACAGGTCTTCACAAACTGACTTGTCTTAAGGTACCTGATTTTGTACACGAATTTCCTGAGGTTTTTAAAGACGGGTTAGGTACATATAAGGGGCCCCCAATTTCTTTCTCGTTAGATCCTGCTATTCCCCCCCCCTTCGATTAAAACCTCGCAGGGTGCCACTGCCACTGATGGATAAATTGGATGCCCAGTTACAAAAACTCCAGGCTCAGGGGATCTTGGTTCCTGTCGAACATGCCCCATGGGAAACACCTATTGTAACCCCCCTAAAGCCTGACGGATCCCTGCGGGTTTGTGCGGATTACAAATCTACCCTCAATAAGGCGTTACAACACAACTCGTATCCGATACCTGTAGTGCAGCAGTTGCTGCATACCCTGGGGTCTGGAAAAATCTTTGCGAGGCTGGACCTCGCTCAGGCATTCCAGCAGTTGCCCGTCGATGATGCCACAGCCCTAGCGCAAACGATTGTAACCCACAGAGGCGTCTTTAAATGTACGCGCCTGCAATTAGCATAGCCCCGGGTATTTTCCAGCGGCTCATGGAACGCTTACTGTGGGGAATTAGGGGGGTGGTCCCCTATTTTGATGACATCTTAATTTGTGGGGACACTCCAGACCAGTTGCACTGCAGAATCCGACAAGTTCTGACCCGATTACAAGCTAAGGGCTTACGGCTTAAACCAGAAAAGTGTGTGTGGGGAACCCCCTCGGTAGATTTTTTAGGATTCAGGATAGATGAAGCAGGGATACATCCCACTGAGGAGAAGATTAGAGCCATTAAGGACGCCCCCGCCCCCACCTGTAAGACGGAGCTGCAAGCCTTTCTAGGGCTATTGAATTTTTATTCTGTTTTTTTGAAACAGAAAGCCTCCGCAGCTGAGCCGCTTCATCGACTTCTCCACAAGGGAGCGCAATGGGAATGGGGTGAGACAGAGCGACAGGCTTTTAATGCTGTTAAAAACCTCTTAACATCGCAAAGTGTTGTGGTCCAGTACAGTTCCACGTTGCCCCTTAGGCTTACATGCGATGCATCCCTGTATGGGGTGGGTGGGGTCCTAGCCCATGTATTACCTAGTGGCCAAGAAGCACCAGTGGCCTACTTTTCAAGGACATTGTCCCTTGCAGAACGCAATTATGCGCAAATAGATAGAGAAGCATTAGCATTGGTGGCTGCGGTGAAAAAATTTCACAACTACTTATTGGGGAGACCATTCCAATTGGTCACAGACCATAAACCATTGCTAGGATTGCTAGCCACCAGGCAGCCCACCCCTCCTTTTATGTCCCCCCGCATGTCCAGATGGGCTATTTTTCTGGCAGGCTACGATTATATTCTTGTGCATAAGGGGGGCTCTCTAATAAATCATGCAGATGGGTTGAGTCGCTGTCCACTGGGGCAGAGGGTGGAGGACCCAGCCCCTGCAGGGGATGTCCTCCTCATTGACTTAGGCACACCATCCCTTGTGACTGCTAAAGAGGTGGCCATTGAAACCAAACAGGACCAGGTGTTAGGGAAAGTCCTGCAGTACATTCTGAAAGGGTGGCCACCAAATGGAGAAGACCCCTCAGTGGGTGACTATAAAACTAAGAGGTTTGAACTCTCAGTGATGCACGACTGTATCTTATGGGGTGACAGGGTGGTTATCCCCACTGCTCTGAGGCCACAGGTCATGCAAATGCTGCATCAAGGGCATCCAGGGGTGGTCAGAATGAAAGCCTTAGCCAGAGGATACCTATGGTGGCCAGGGTTGGACAAGGGAATAGAAGACTGGGTTGCCACATGTAGCCCATGTCAGGAGACAAGGCCAAATCCCCCCAAAACCACCCCTGCACAGTGGGACACTCCCCAGGGGCCTTGGTCAAGGGTGCATATTGACCTGGCTGGGCCGGTGGGCAACAATATGTTTTTGATTGTGGTGGACGCATACTCCAAATGGCTTGATATACTGTTATTAGGTCCACCACTTCTACAGCTGTGATACATGCACTAAGGAAACTGTTTTCAACTCATGGGTGTCCAGATGTCCTGGTCTTGGACAATGGGCCCCAGTTTACTTCCAGGCAACTAGAAATGTTCTTAGCCCACCTGGGGGTCAGACATGCCTTGGTATCACCCCACGCAGCTTGGGCTAATGGGATGGCGGAGAGATATGTCCGTGTGGCCAAGGAGGCCATCAAGAGGTCATCACTAGGGGACATACAGGAGAGACTAGATACTTTCCTACTCACACAGCACATCACGCCAAGCCTAACAACAAATGGGGAGAAGGTTGAGGTCTCCCTTGGATAGGCTGCACCCCTCTTATGTAAAATTGAAGCCTGAGAATGTAACAACCCCTGAGCGCTCAGTATTTGTGGGTCAAAATGTATATGTCAAAAATTTTGACAGGGGCAGACAGTGGGAGAGTGGAATAGTGACCGATCAAACAGGTCCAAAAGCTTATATGATCAAACTTTGTGATGGCCGCCTCTGGAAGAGGCACATAGATCATATACGGGGGAGACTGGAAACAGCCAGTATAAGGGAAAATATGGCTAACACTAGTAATGGGGTCTCTACTCCTTCACGCCCCACAGGGAGTTATGCCAGATCTAGCAGAAATCAGGAACAAATAGACTGGGACTTACCTGGGTTCAGTGACCAATCCAGCGCTGCCTCAGCTCTGTCATGTTCCAGCCATGGAAACTCTGCACCAATGACACCCGAGGAACCATCATCTTCTGTGGACACCCAGGTCCTCAACGAGCCTCGCAGATCAGAGCGAACACCCAGGAGGCCTGCCCGTTTGGACGATTTTATTACTTGTCTGTCTGAATAAACATCTGTAAAAAATCCAGCCAGAAGGGGGAGGGGTGTTATGTCCAGTAAATTCCACTAAATTCTGTAACTAGGTAAAGTCTAAACATGAGTTGTTAAGCAAGATTCACTAAGTACAATAAGGATTGTTTACCTGCCTCTCATTGGTTGCTGTGGTTTGGCGCCCATCTTAGAGAGCTGTCAGGTGTCGCTTGTTGCCGGGCGAAAATGTATAAATAGAAGTGCCTCCGGTCTTACGCGGCTTCTGTCAGGCACGCGCCAGAGTGAAAGTGTTTCCGCGGCTTGTTAGTCTCCTGTTGAGAATAAACCATTGAAGTTAGAAACCGTGTTTCTCGGTCATTTCACAGCCTTTAGCCAAAAAGGCCACCATAATAAATGTCAGGAACTATAGTTCAAGGGTCATTTTGCTTTTGGGGGACTCCATTTTCTAATTAGAGTATGACCAAATTCTCTGCAATTCTTTCATTGCCCCTGTATTAAAGACAGAGCAGTAACATGCAGCTTTCCAGAAAATGAAGCTACCTAACCCAGTGTTGACACTGTTGGCTGACAAGGGCTGTCCAAAAGCCTCAGGTGGAGAACTTTGTCATCTGATCTCTTCAACTAAAGGTTTTGGAATTGGACTTAGTGCTCTGTACCACACAAACCCATTTATTGGGCCTATCGGATTATGATTTATGCAGATATTCTATTTGTAGAAACTCTGAATTTGAGAAGAAGAGGCTTCCTCTTCTTCAAACACCTGGCAGGTTGAGTTAAAAAAAGTATAATAATAAAGAAAGGAGGATATCCTTTTCTACATGCCAGAATATAAAACTTACTATAAATTCTTCTATTCCTGATTAGTGACATTCTACAAATCTAAAATGCTCAAAAAGCTAGTGATGCAATTCTTTTATCTATAAAAAGCTCAGCGTGCTATTTAACAATACTAACTTGGTACACGACAAAAATTCAGCTTGCAAAAATGGGACATTTGCCTAAGGCTATGAAACATCCTTCAGGGAAGGAGGATGCTAATAAAACCACTGGCACCATTTCTAAATCTACTGTAATGAGGAGATTATCCTGATCACTTTGCAGAATCCCAATTGCTTTTAATAGAAGTGGTGGTGGAGTTAAGTATATATATATATATATATTAAATTTATTTATTTATTTGACTAGTTTGCCGCCCTTCTCAAAGCGACTCAGGGCTGTGTACAATATTGTAAATGTAGACAATATATCTGAATAAATCTAAATTAAATTAAATCTAAATTAAAAAGAAATATACAAAATTAATAAAAAGTTCCAATCATTCACAACTTTGGCTGGAGACAATCTCATCGCTCATGGCCTCCATGCCCACTGGCAGAGGAAGGTCTTCAGAGCTTTACGAAAGACCAGGAGGAAGGGAGTAGTATGTATCTTCGGAGGGAGTTCATTCCAGAGGACAAGGGCCGCCACAGAGAAGGCTCTTCCCCTAAGCCCCACCAGATGATATTGTCTGGCTGATGGGACCTGGAGAAGGCCAACTTTGTGGGACCTAACCGGCTGCTAGGATGCATGAGGCAGAAGACAGTCCCGTAGGTAATCTGGTCTTAAACCAGATTAGCCACTTCAATCTGTGGCTAAAATGGACACAATTCAAGATTTTCCCTGGAAAAACAAAATAGCTGCAGTTGACCAAATTAGAGGCTCTCTTTGTGAAGTGTACCACCAAAGACAATAATGAATAATAAGAGGATGTCCCATCTGGCCGCATTAATTATATAGTCCCCAAAATTGATTGTTCTGTTGGGCAACACAAAAGTGCACAATTTCTACTAGTTTCTGGTGGTGTTTGGGACCATTCTGACTTATAAGCTCTTGCATCAAGGCTTTCAATCTAACTTTATATATACTGCTCAAAAAAAAATGAAGGGAACACTCAAATAACACATCCTAGATATGAATGAATGAAATATTCTCATTGAATACTTTGTTCTCTACAAAGTTGAAAGTGCACAACAGCATGTGAAATTGATTGTCAATCAGTGTTGTTTCCTAAGTGGAAAGTTTGATTTCACAGAAGTTTGATTTACTTGGAGTTATGTTGTGTTGTTTAAGTGCTCCCTTTATTCTTTTGAGCAGTGTACTTCAACCCATCTAAGGAGGCCAACCATGATTGGAAACTTTAAAATAATTGACAGGAAGCTGACTATGAGAGATATTCAGCTGGAGTTTTTCTATATGATTTGAGGTCAGACTGAGACAGGACTTACAGCATAAAGATAGATCTCTGTTGCTAGTTCATTAGTGGCTAGGGATTCCCAGAGGACA
The DNA here is from genome assembly GCF_031021105.1 of Erythrolamprus reginae. NCBI lineage: Eukaryota > Metazoa > Chordata > Lepidosauria > Squamata > Dipsadidae > Erythrolamprus > Erythrolamprus reginae. The sequence continues at coordinate 286,236,692 of NC_091951.1, forward strand.
AATGTGGAGAATATATATGTGGAAACTGCAAGAGGGAACCTGTGGAAATAAAGCCAGATTGCACAGAAGGAAATGCATAAAGAGAAGACGGGAATACAAAGGAAATACAGTAGATTGAAGAATCAGGTTCAATGGTTCAGGGGCTGTCAACATTTTATAATGCTATCATTGATGAACTGTACTAATGAGACTCTAGGAAACTTCATTCAACATTTGCAAATACTTAAGAAAAAGCATATATTCTACTTAGATATATAAAGCAAATATCATCAAATATAGACATGTTTGTAGATAAACATGGCATGGATGACTTTCAACTACAGGTATTGGCTTATATCATATCTGGATCTATTTATGCAGCCTTCCTGTGTGGGGAAGAGAGATTATACTGAATGAGCCTGTGTTTTATCTTGGACAGAATTTAGTATTCTTTCCATCTAATGAGTGATTGCAAACCATTGTAAAAAAAATACCCTAACTGTTACACTTGCCATTAATTATAATTCAATATTTGCTTTAGCAGCTCATTTTCATAGGAAAAATAATATTCAAAAGCCAGATTTCTGAAAGAGGATGGAGTTAGCTCTTTGAAATCCCAAACCTAAATATTCTCAGCTGTGCCATCTTATTTCCCACTGCAGTTCCTAGTTTCTTTTTCTTTCTGTAAAAGTACCAGCTCATTGCTTTGAACTAACACAAAAGCTTTAAAAACACAGCAGGGTTTAGTTAATTATTTAGTTAGCATCCCACGGCGTTAATAAATTACCCAACATTCATTCCCTATTGGAATTGCTTTTTCCCCATTTTTTCTTTGATCATCATAATTTCTACAGGGCCTGCTGAGAGATCAGTTTCATCATTTTTCCACGATAAAGCAAACACTCATATATGGGATACAAATGGTTTGCAATTACTCATTAGATGGAAAGAATATTAAACTCTGTCCAAGATAAAACACAGGCTCCTTCAGTATCTTCAGTGTCTCTTTCTTCTAGATCCAGTGCTTTGAAGTGCAGTGGATTAAAAAAAAAATAGCTGCATGATTATTTTATCGAACAATGTACAAAATACAGAGTTGTAAAAGTCTACAGGAAGCAGATGGTGAGAATTTCCAGCTGCACAGAATGTCCTCTGGAATGATTAATTTTGCTCGGGCATGGCATTTCCTAGGCACACATGAGGTGTTCCTCATATTTCCCATTAACAGTGCCATAGAAGCAAGAAATTTACATAAGCTTGTGGTGCCGTGCCTTTGTTATAATTACAATTTGAAATATTGGATAGAACAGAGGAATAATACTGCAACGCTTTTTACATGGGGCTACCTCTGAAGAATGTTCGGAAACTTCTGATCGTGCAGAATGCGGCCATGAGAGCAATTGTGAGGCTTCCTAGATTCGCCCATGTCTTGTTAACACTCCACGGCCTGCATTGGCTGCCAATCAGTTTCCGGTCACAATTCAAAGTGTTGGTAATGACCTATAAATCCCTACATGGCATCGAACCAGAATACCTTCAGGACCATCTTCTGCCACACAAATCCTGGCGCTGATAAGGTCCCACAGAGTTGGCATTCTCCTGGTTCTGTTGACTAAACAATGTCATCTAGTGGGGCCCAGGGGAAGAGCCTTTTCTGTGGTGGCCCCGGCCCTCTGGAATCAACTCCCCCCAGAGATTAGAACTCCCCCCACCCTCCTTGCCTTTCATAAGTTACTGAAAACCCACCTATGTCACCAGGCATGGGGCAATTGAGATATCCCCAGGCTAATATGTTTTATGTATGGTATGACTGAGTTGTATGGTTATTTTAATGATATGTTAATCACTGCTGTGAGCCGCTCCGAGTCTACAAAGAAGGGTGGCATACAAATCTAATAAATTATTATTAATTATTATTATTAATAGTGATATTTACTTTGATATCAGGGCATTTGAGAAAGATCCAGAAATTGGCTAGTTTGGCATGGCTAGCATTTCTTGATGAAGGTGAAGGAGGAAAGTGCAAAAGTTGGCTTGAAACTCAACATTAGAAAAAACTAAGATCCATGGCATCCGGCCCTTTTAATTCCTGGCAAAAAGTTAGAGAAGAAATGGAGGTAGTGGCAGATTTTATTTTTCTGGGGTCCAAGATCACCACAGATGGGGACTACAGCCAAGAAATTAAAAGAATCTTGGTCTTGGGGAGAAATGTTATGGCAAATCTAGACAGCATACTAAAAAGCAGAGACATCCCCCTGCCAACAAAAATGTGTATAGTCAAGGCTAAGATTTTCCCAATTGCATTGTATGGCTGTGAACCACAAGGAAGGCTGAGTACCAAAGAATTGAGGCCTCTGAACTATGGTGGTGCAAGAAGACTCCTGCGAGTTCCTTGCAATGCAAGGTACTCAAACCAACCAGTCCTAGAGGAGATTAACCATGACTGCTCTTTAGAAGGCCAGACTCTAAAGATAAAACTCAGAATGTTTGGCCACCTAATGAGAAGGAAAGACTCGCTGGAGAAGAGCCTAATGCTGAGAAAGTTTGAGGGCAAAAGAAGAATGGGACGACAGAGAATGAGGTGGCTTAATTGAGTCAGTGAAGCAGTCGGCATGAGCTTAAATGGACTCTGGGGGATGGTAGAGCACAGGAAGGCCTGGCGCAATTCTCTAGAACAGAGATGTTCATAGCTGGCTGGAGAATTCTGGGGGTTGAAATTCACAAGTCTTAAAGTTGCCAAGTTTGGGGACTCCTGTTCTAAAGAAATAAAATGAATAATGCTTGAAACCTAATGTTTTGCCAGAAACTTGATTTTGTTTGGTAGTCGGAAGGAAGTAGGGTTAAGACTGTTATGTGGAATGAAGCATTTTGGGATGATCATTTAGCCTGTGAAAGTAGCAAGAAACACTAGATTGTTGCCTTTGAGTGATTATTTTGTGAGTGGCCATTTTAATCACAAGGGCACCTTTATGACAATGCTCAAAATGTGCTTTCAAAATTCTAAGTGAGATGTTTCTGTCATTTCACTGTTCTATAGCTGCTCACTTCTAGGATGTGGGTGAATTCTATGGCCTGCTTGTTTTGAGTCCATTGATATGGGTATTGTTTTGAGGTTCTTGGAAAATCCTTGGTCAAGTCACATGATCATCAAGCCGCTCCCACCTGGTCACATGGCCGACAAGCCATTCCTACCCTGTCACATGACCATCAAGCTACACCCACAAAATAAGCCACGCCCACAGTGTGGCAGTAAATATTTTGGCAGCCCTCCACTGTTCTAGGTGCATGTGCCAGGTTTGAGAGCAAAATGGAAGATGTGGCTTTTGCTGCCATGCCACTTCTTTTAAAAAAGGGTTTTTTTTAAAAAAGGAAACAAAAGCAAAGCTAGGCAATTGCTTCACCTAATGATGTTCTGCTAAATGCCTTTTTAAAAAAACCCATTACAGAAAAAGGATCGCTATCCATGCTATGTAACCTATTTAAGGCTTTGGGCTTACAATTGGTCACTTGAGAGTAGGCCTTACTGAATTCCACAGGATTTACTTTAAAGTCAGATATAAATCAGGGTTAAAACATGTGACACTCAGGGAAGCCTAAGGCCACCATATCAAAGTTGCAGAACAATAGATAGCCAGAAGATGATAGCAAAGGTTTTCTGTTTTTTCGTTTTTGGCATCTTTTTGCTATTACAGTATCTGGTTATGGTCTGGATTTTTGTAGCCTAAATATAGCAGTCTTAATGAAACCACTGCATTTTCTATTGCAGCCTATTTTCTATTAATACAAGCAAGCACAGCAATCTAAGACCTTCAGCCTACTGTGCTTTCCTAGGCAGCCAACTGTTAAGTAGATTACAGTGGGTCACTGAGACATCCTTCCCAGAAAGGGAACTAACTTCATACTATTTTCTGTTCTGCTGTAATTGTAGCTTCTTAAACCTACATGATTTTCAAGCAAGATAACACCGCTACTCTCCAAAAAGACCTTGACTTTGTGTCTGAATGGTCAAACATCTGGCAACTCCAAATCTCAACCCAAAAATGCTCTGTGCTACACATTGGCAAAAAGAATCAGAACACCAAATACAAGCTGAATAAACAAGACCTTACAGACAAACCTCACTCTGTAAAAGACCTTGAAATACTCATATCAAATGACCTACTGTATTTTTCGGAGTATAAGATGCACTGAAGTATAAGACTCACCTTAGTTTTTGGGGAGGAAAATAGGGAAAAGAATCTGCTTTCCCCCCCCCCCCCCCACACACACCTTTTTAAAAAAATGTTATTTTAATCCACCATCAATATTTTGTTCTCAGTTTGGGGAGGTTTACATATTATGAGCCAAAGTGGTGCAGTGGTTAGAGTACAGTACTGCAGGCTACTTCAGCTGATTGCTAGCTGCAGTTCGGCAGTTCACATCGCACTGGCTCAAGATTGACTCAGCCTTCCATCCTTCTGAGCAGGGCCACCATCAGGAATTTTGGGGCCCCATACAGCCTAAGTGTCTGCCCCCCCCCCCCCGCCATTTTAAAACTATTTTAAGTCGCCAAGCCACTCCATCCCCCGGGGATCATTTCCCGCTTCACGCCAAGCGAGGCGGTCCCATAGGCCAGTGTTTCCCAACCTTGGCAACTTGAAGATATCTGGACTTTAACTCCCAGAATTCTGGGAGTTGAAGTCCAGATATCTTCAAGTTGTCAAGGTTGGGAAGCACTGCCATAGGCTATTTCAGGAACTGGGTTAAGCCGATTGTGTGGAATTGTCCAGGAGAAAGAAAGAAGCAGGAGTGACAAGGGAAAGAAAGATCCTGGCATCAGTCAGGCGGAGCGAGGGTTATTTACGGCTCCTTGGCACTTCTCCCTTCTTGTTGACAAAACCATGTGCTTTCTAGCGAGGGGAGAGGGGAGGGGGATCCCACACCCGGCAGCCACCGGCGAGGAGCTGGAAAGGACGAGGGGAGAGAAAAAGCAGGGTACCAGGAGTCAGGCGGGTGTCTTGAGGGGGCACTCCCATCTGGAAGGAAGGGAAGAAAGGTGAGGGCGAGCTATGAAGGAAGGAAGGAAGGAAGGAAGGAAGGAAGGAAGGAAGGGTAAAAGGGGCGATCAAGAGAGGAATGGGTGAATGAATGGACGGAGGGTGGGAAGGAAGGAAAGAGGGAAGGGACAGGAACAGAGGAAGGGTGCAAAGGAAGCAAGGAAAGGTGTGAAAGGGGAGAGTAAGAGAGGAAGGAGTGAAAGAAGGGAGTGAGGGAGGAAAGAAGGGAGGAAGGAGAAGGAAAGCAAGAAATGGAGGGAGGGAAGGAAGGAAGGAAAGAAAAAAAGAAAGGGGGAGGGGACAGGAACAGAGGAAGGAAGGAAGGAAACTTATGAAAGGGGAGAGTAAGAGAGGAAGGACTGAAGGAAGGGAGGGAGGGAAGAAGGTAGGAAGGAGAAAGAAAAGAAGAAATAGAGGAAGGGAAGGTAAACGAGGGAAAGAAAAAGAGCAAGAAAGAGAAAGAAAGAAAGAAAGAAAGAAAGAGAATGAAAGAGAAATAAAAAGAGAGAGGGGGAATGAAAGAAATGGAAGGAGGGAAGGAAGGAGAGAAAGAAAGAGGAAGAAAGAAAGCAAGAGAAAGAAAAAAAGAATGAAAGAGCAAGAGAGAAAGAGAGAAAGAAAGAAAAAGAAACGAAAGAAAGAAAGAAAGAAAGAGGAAAGAAAGAGAATGAAAGAGAAATAAAAAGAGAGGGGGAATGAAAGAAATGGAAAGAGGGAAGGAAGGAGAGAAAGCAAGAGAAAGAAAGAAAGAAAGATAAAGAAAAAAGAATGAAAGAGCAAGAGAGAAATAGAGAAAGAAAGAAAAAGAAATGAAAGAAATTGTGATTTTGACTATGCCGGCTCCTTCCCTCCCCCGCTCCCCACAATTTAACCACCTACCCCTCTACTGCAAGAGGGAAGCTCCCAAGGTGCCGGGTTCTTCCCTTTCTCCCTCACCCGCATCCTTGCCGCGGTGACTCCAGGAGAAGGCTGGAGACCCACGCGGCTCCTCGGGGGGCCTTGCGGAAGGCGGCGGCAGAATCCCCCATGGCCGGCGTTGGGTGCGAGGAAGGATGCTTTCTGCGTGGTCGGAGACCGAGAGCTGAGAAGGGTGCGCCTTGCCCACCCTCGCCGGAAGAGCTGCCCATCTAGCAGTCCCGCTGCCCCATTGCCCGGCAGGGGATGATGGGCAAGGGACGCCTCAGGGAAGGAGGGCAGGACGGGAAGGGAAGGAGGGGGCTGGCGGGGGTTTAGGAAAGGGGAGCCCACCGGGCACGAGGGAACACTGACCACGCAGGGCTCCAAGGCCAGCCTTGCAGCTCCTCGGCAGGGGGAGCCGAAAGCCACCGGGAGAGGACTGGGCTCAGCAGGAGAAGCGCCGGTCCCCCCACTCCCATTATTCAATTTCCCTGGGCCCATGACGCCACTCCCAGTAGTACCGGTCTATTGGCGGCCCTGCTTCTGAGGTGAGTAAAATGAAGACCCAGATTGTTGGGAGCAATATCCTGACTCCGTAAAACCGCTTAGAGAGAGCTGTAAAAGCACTATAAAGCGGTATTTTAGTCTAAGTGCAATTGCTATTGCAAGTTTCCCTGTTTCCTTTTCTTCTGACATTAATTGCAATTTCACAAGTTGATTCTAAAAACAATCTGTGTAATGTCACAAATAAGTTTACTTTTAAAATTTCCACTATGCTATCAGATATTAAGATTAAATCTTCTTTCAGCTGTACTCTTTCCTGGTGTCTCTGATGCTGCTGACAATGTTGGCTCTGGGATACTCATTCTCACATTGTTAAGTACTGCTTTGAGGTGTATATGATAAAGAGGGGAAAGAGGGAAAAAACTTCTCTAAAACCTGTACTACTTCCTTAATTCCAAGTAAGATTATGTGTTTACTTTGTAAATTGATTCAAATTGGAATCCTAATGGGTCAATTTGCATCGACAAAAGCATATTTCTTCAGAATGAAGAAAGGTAATTGCTTTGTCAAATTTCTTTCAATTGAGAAGAGAATGTGGTGAAATTTTCATGAGTAGAGTGTAATAGTGTGATGGCCTCACATTTATTTAGTTATAAAGTGACCCCGAGATGTAAGTATCGTATATTTCATTGCACAATCAATTTAGCTACCAACATGCAACCCTTTCTGCTTTTCTCTGCTTCAGTTAAATCCCAAAGGAAGACCATATTTTTCCTATATTCCCCCAACAAAAAAATGGGAAATTATAAGCAATCAAGGGTGATGGAAAAGATTGAAATAGAACAATAGCAGGAGTAGACATTTTCTGTCCCTTCGCCTCAAGAATTCAGAAGCTAAATTATAAAAATAAGCAATTTATTCAATAGTTATAAAGACTCTGACCTTTAGAATTTGAATAAAACTGTGATATAATAAGGCAGGGTTTTGCTTCTATATTTTCTTTCTTGTTTTGTTGGGGGACACGTCTGAAATGAATTTCTTGCAAAGTAAGTTGACAGAAACTAATTCTTCAGAAACAAACTTCAGTTCATGGTTATACAGTAATACCTCATGATACGAACTTAATTGGTGCAAGGAGGAGGTTCGTAAGACGAAAGGTTCTTAAGACGAAACATTGTTTCCCATAGGAAACAATGTAAAGTCAATTAATCCGTGCAACCAAAAAAACCCCCGCAAAAAAACGGCTTTTGGCAAGCCGCGCGGCTGTTTTAAAAGGTGACAGCCGGCCTGGGGGGGCTTCCCAGCACCCCCTTGAACCCGGGTTCGGGGTTCAGGGGGTGCTGGGAAGCCCCCCAGGCCGGCTGCGACCTTTTTAAAACACCCGCGCTGCTTCGCAGCTGTCTCCTGAAGCCAAACGCTAAAGCCGAATTTCCGCATTTGGCTTCGGGAGACAGCTGCGAAGCGGCGCGGGTGTTTTAAAAGGTTGCAGCCAGCCTGGGGGGCTTGCCAGCACCCCCCCGAACCCGGGTTCGGGGTTTGGGGGGATGCTGGCAAGCCCCCCAGGCCGGCTGCGACCTTTTAAAACACCCGCGCCGCTTCGCAGCTGTCTCCTGAAGCCGAACGCTAAAGCCGAACTTCCGCGTTTGGCTTCGGGAGACAGCTGCGAAGCGGCGCGGCTGTTTTAAAAGGTCGCAGCCGGCCTGGGGGGCTTCCCAGCAACCTCCTGAACCGAACGCGGGGTTCAGCAAAATTTTGCCTCTTCTTACGAACTTTGTTCGAGTTACGAACCGGCGTTCGGGAGGCTTCTGGGAAGCCCCGCCGCCCGGCTGTTACCTTTTAAAACAGCCGCGCGGCTTCCCAGCAGTCTCCGAATGCCGGTTCGTAACTCAAAAAAAGTTCGTAAGAAGAGGCAAAATTTTTCTGAATCCCGGGTTCGTATCACGAGTTGTTCGTAAGATGAGGGGTTCGTATCTTGAGGTACCACTGTATACTGATATTCTGTCTGAAAGGCTAGAGGGCTACTTTCTGACTGCTGTTTTGAATAATTGTGAGTCAGAAAGGATTTGCAATAGTTCCAGAAGATTTTCTGATTCACAGTCAACAAAACTTGAGTCAGAAATCCTTATTGATCTACCCACATCATCAAGAAATCATCAGGAAATCCATCTCTTTTTGATCACTCTCAATCAGGGGTAGGTTGTATTTCCTTCCTTTTCCTTTTTTAGTTGTAGGATGGAATTGGAAGCATCATTTTAGAACAATTGATAAAGGAACTGTGGTTGATTATTACAAATCAACATCAAATAATTTGTTAATATGATAATGGCACATTATCACTAGCTCGGTTTAAAAAAACAACCTTAAATTGCAATGCTTGAATAGTAGTTAGAGGTTTTTTAAGATAATGTGATTTGTGCAAGACTGAATACCAAATATTTTGTTTGGATTACAATGGCCAATAAGAGGAGAGAAGGACAGAGTATTTCTGGTGCAGGCAAAGGTGGGCATGCCCCACTCTGCCCATGTGACTCCATTGCTCAGGTTTAGTCCAATCCAAAGGACATCTTCTGAACTATTTGCAATGTTTGCAGAATCACCTGTATGTTATATACATATATATTATTATGCAAAGCAAATACCGTATTTACATTTTGAACTGAATATAATCAATCTTAATTAAGCAATAACTTGGCACTTATTGCTATATTTACTTTCATACCTTCTTACCTTTTTACTTCCTTGGATTTGATTGTTTATTTGCCAGCGTGACAAGATTACAGTCGCTGTGAGGTCACTTCTCAGTCAGCTCCTGTTCCTAAATAGAGAAGACAGCACCTGAATCTAAATATACCTTCATATAGGTCAGGCCTTTTTTTAATGTTAGGAAGGGACAGAGAAATCCTGGTAGGCTTTTAAAAGACTGATACAGAACTCAGGAAGAAATGGAAGATAAATTGCTGGACAGAAGCAGGAATAAATGAATATTCCTAGTCCTCAGAGTTAATACTAGAATTTCCAAGAAAATAAAAAAGACAGGTATTTATTGATTGATTGATTGATTGATTGATTGATTGATTGATTGATTGATTGATTGATTGATTCATTGATTCATTGATTCATTCATTTATTTATTTATTTATTTATTCATTCATTCATTCATTCATTCAGTTAGTTAGTTAGTTAGTTAGTTAGTTAGTTAGTTAGTTAGTTAGTTAATTATTAGATTTGTATGCCGCCCCTCTCCGTAGACTCGGGGCGGCTAAACTGAAGAGGGTAAACTGAAGCATAAGAGCATATTGGGGATAATAATAGGAAACAATTCTGGGAGGATTGTTATAACATAGATATTTAGGCAGATTTTTTTATATCAGCTGTTGATATTTAATCTCTTCTATACAAAGAGCTATGATATTGTTCTTGGGATCTATTGGAGCTACTACAGCTTTTACTTTTCACTTTCCACATCTTCTCCAGACCCTAGTACTTCCACTTTCTTATAGCATTCTTCCTGATGTTGCTGTCACTTGGCATCATTATATCTATCATCATCACTAACTTCTGGTCCTTATCTACCAGCAGAATGACCAGTATCTGTCTGTCTGTCTGTCTGTCTGTCTGTCTGTCTGTCTGTCTATCTGTCTATCTATCAATCTAGCTAGCTAGCTAGCTATTTATCTCAAAAGATGTACAAGATAGCAGGCATTGTTATATACATAAACATAAGTGAAGTAGGTACAGTTAAATAGGACAATAGTACAGTAAGACAGGAATGGTAGGTACAATGGTGCGCTTATGCATGCCCCTTACAAACTTCTTAGATATAGGGTGAGGTTGACTGTGGACAGTCTGAGCTGAGGTTAAAGTTTTTGGGGTTTGGGGAAGAAACCACAGAGTCAGGTAATGCATTCCAGGAACTGATCACTCTGTTGCTGAAGTCATATTTTCTGAAATCAAGTTTGGAGCGGTTTACATTGAGTTTGAAACTATTGTGTGCTTATATATTATTGTGGTTGAGGGTGAAGTATTCATTGACAGGTAGGACATCCAGAACAGTGTCTTTGATACTCACCAAGCAGCTTTCATGCCCTCCTTTGGTCAGCTTAGCAGGGTTTCAGATGACTAGCAGGGCATACCTGTATGTGCTGATAACATAGGTCTTTTTCTGCCCATTTAGTAAAAGTATACAAAACAACAACCAAAATAGAAAGTAAGAAAAACAAAAAAATGAAATGAAACAAGAAAAAATAATAATGTCTTCCATTCTTCTTTCTATTGAGTAATTGCCACCTTATTTCATCAATTCAGTCTTTTCTTATTTCATCAAACAAACAAACAAAAAATCCAAGACTAGGTTTTTAGTATTTTAAAAAAAAAGAAAGCATTGTTTTTCCCCTGACCAAGTTGGTCAGTTTGGAATTAAAATATATTTCAAAGTAATGTTGCAGATGTTGCTGCAGAAACTAGGTTATTCCAAATTGATACATTTTAACTTAGCCTGAAAGTGTTGAACTATCCATTTTAATTGAAAAAGTGCATTTCGTCAGCAGGCTGGAAAGCATATGGCCTAATCATCAGTTGAAAACAAAATTCTTGTTACTTTCTATTTAATAAGCTTTTGATGTGGTCTCACCTGCAATAAAAATTCAGTTGACTAAGTTAATATTATGCTTTTATTTATACATGGATTTACCAATTAATTACTTAAGATAGAATAATATTACCTAATATAGCTAATATAAAATTGTGATGACCTTTGTTGCAAAATGTGGATTTTGGTTATATAAAGCACACAAATTCTAAGAATATCATGATCAGTATTAAAAGAAATACTAGTTGCATATTTGAAAGATCTCGTGTTCTTATGAATTCTGTATCATGGACTGCCATTCTGTCATCATTTGCCTGAGAATAAATTCCAATAAATTGAATCTTCTGAGCTGCCATGCATATGATTACTGTGTGGCCTTATTTTCCTGTGCCTCTACCTATAGTTCATATTCATTAATTACTTCTAATAGATTAAAGGAAGACTGACAGTTGCAGGGTTACAAATGCAAAAAGCAAACCATTTAGATGCAATCATATAGAAAAAGAAAAAATAGTTCTGTTCGGAATAGCTTTAAAAAGAGGATATGTGTGTATGCAAAGAACCCCCAAACCCAACATATTTGAACAATTGCCAGCGCCTCTGGCCATCAGTGAGATAGCCAATCCAGTAAGTGGACTTTGCTTTTGTGCTTCATTTCATGGCAATTCACTTCAATTTATTTATTTGTTTGTTTGTTTTTTGTTTGTTTTTTTTGTTTTTTTGTTTATTTATTTATTTATTTGGTCCAATACAAATTGAAAGTTAAAGAGAATAAAAACACGTAGCAGTAAATATCAGGGAAAGGATAGAAGAAAAGATATGAGAATAAAATATGTCAATGAAGAATAGAGGAAAAGTTATATGAATGGAAGAAAAGATATATAAAATATAGGAGGAGCATTATACTCCATTATTTTGCCTACTGGAAATCAGTAAAATTTTGTTGGAGAAAGCCTATGTCATTTCTTTTTGATACTAAATGTGCTTGCATACACAAAACTTTGGTGCCTTCAGGTTTCCTTGAATTTTCTTTTAAAAAGCATGACAACAGTCTTTGGAATCATCCTGAGGTATCAAGGAAGAAACAGTAGCCATGTTTGAGAATCTATCTGTCTACCATGAAGACCAAGACAGAGTGCTTGAGAGGGTAAAAAAAATACCTGCTGTCTTGTACATGTTTGACAGATAAATATTTGTCAAACATGTACAAGATAGCAGGTATTGGTATATACATAAACATAAGTGGGTACAGGTAAATAGGACAATAGGACATTAAGACAGGGATGGTAGGCACAATGGTGTGCTTATGCACACCATTTAGACACCTCTGAGGAATGCAGTGAAGTTGACCGTAGACAGTCTAAGGTTAAAGTTTTGGGGATAGGGAGAAGAAATCAGAGTCAGGTAGTGCATTCTAGGAATTGATCACTCTATTGCTAAAGTCGTATTTTCTGCAATCAAGTTTGGATGGTTTACATTGAGTTTGAATCTATTGTGTGCTCATGTATTGTTGCAGTTGAAGCTGAAATATTAATGGATAAGTAGGACATTGTGGTAGATGATTTTAGATCATAATGGAAGCGACATAGCTCTAAGCTATCTAACCACCAAATTTCAAGTCTGATAGAATAAAGTAATCTGCTGCGTGCAGAGGAGTGGAGGACTCTTCTTGTGAAATATTTCTAGATTCTCTTTGATTGTATTAATGTCTGATATGCAATGTGGCTTCCATACAGGTGAGCTCGATTGTTAGAACTGGTCTAACAAATGTTTTGTATGCTCTGGTTAACAGTGTAATATTACTATAGAAGAAACTTCACAAGATTAGATTAACAACTCAGTGCCTGTTTGTCAATGTTGTTACAGTGGGGTCTGGCACTTAGCTCATTAGATATGAATATTCCAAGATCCTTGACAGGGTGAAGGTTGTCTACAAGGTCGTGTCCTCCAAGCTTGTATTTTGTGTTCTGACTCTTTTTGCAAATGTGTAAGACAGAGCATTTATTGATTGTGGTTTGAAATTTATTTATTTATTTACATAGAAACATAGAAGACTGACGGCAGAAAAAGACCTCATGATCCATCTAGTCTGCCTTTATACTATTTTCTGTATTTTATCTTAGGATGGATATATGTTTATCCCAGGCATGTTTAAATTCACTTACTGTGGATTTACCAACCACATCTGCTGGAAGTTTGTTCCAAGGATCTACTACTCTTTCAGTAAAATAATATTTTGTCATGTTGCTTTTGATCTTTCCCCCAACTAACTTCAAACTGTGTCCCCTTGTTCTTGTATTCACTTTCCTATTAAAAACACTTCCCTCCTGGACCTTATTTAACCCTTTAACATATTTAAATGTTTTGATCATGTCCCCCCTTTTCCTTCTGTCCTGCAGACTATACAGATTGAGTTCATGAAGTCTTTCCTGATACGTTTTATGCTTAAGACCTTCCACCATTCTTGTAGCCCGTCTTTGGACCCGTTCAATTTTGTCAATATCTTTTTGTAGGTGAGGTCTCCAGAACTGAACACAGTATTCCAAATGTGGTCTCACCAGCATTCTATATAGCAGGATCATAATCTCCCTCTTCCTGCTTGTTATACCTCTAGCTATGCAGCCAAGCATCCTACTTGCTTTCCCTACCGCCTGACTTTGTTTGTTTATTTGTTTATTTGTATTTCTAGGCTGCTCTTCTCTGTAGACTTCGCTGGCTATGGAGAAAATGCCATTTTTCTGACCATTCTAATATAGGGTCAAGGTCTTTTTGAAGGGCAGTATTATTATTGGTGGTGTTGAATAGTTTAACATCATAAGCAATGAGAACGCAGAACATTTAATAAATATCATGTCGGAATATATATTATGTGATTTGAAAACCTTCCCCACTTAATGAGAGGTCTCATACCATGCTTTTTCAAATTCACGTTTTAGTGTGTTCTTGAAAAATAGGAACGTAATCTGAGCAAGGACGAGTAAAGACAGCCCTTTGTAATATTAACAGAAATCGAGTTTTATTACAGGAAACTCTATGGTGAAATGAATGGAGGCCGAGGCAAAGCCTAGTTGCCAGTAAGTTACATCCTGCCAGGCAGGGTTAAAGAGTAACTGTGCTGAGACAAGAAAGGCAGGAAAGAAAAAACCCTGAGATTAGAACCTCACAGGCAAAGAGCAGGCAGAGTAGAAGATACAAAGGGTGCCTAAAGGAAATTCCTCTCTATTTACACACAATGGTCCTTTATGGTGAGTAAGCTATGAGATATTTACATTGTCTAGTGTTAATCTCACCCCATTCCTAAGAGGTATGTAAGGGGCATCATAAGTGCACCAGTGTGTGCCTACCATTACTGTCCTAATGTTCCCTTTTCATGTATTCAAATCTATACATGAATACATGAATATATATATACACTGAATATATATACACTGCATTCCTAAGATATACTGGGACTTGATCTTGCAACCTTTGCCTTGTAAGGCAGAGAATTAATCTCTAGGCTACAGTATCCAATCCCTTCAGCTCTGTACCAGGGAAGGGTGTTGTGGTTAGCTCTGGCCCAGCTCCTGCCCCAAGGACTGTGGATGTGGGGGAGACATCCACATACTGCAGGCCTGTTTTGCCCCCCCGGTGGAATCTGATGATGAAGGCTCCTCTGACCAAGAAGACATGAGTGACAGGGAGGAGGAGAGTGTGACAGACAGCTCAGAAGGAGATCAATTATCTAGCTCCTCCTTGGATTCAGAACAAGAGTTATACAGCCACGCATGGGGAGAGCTATGCATAGGCAACAACAACCGAGAGATTATTATCAAAGAAAATGAGGCCACCTGTGGTTGGGTGGGGCTGTGGTAATTAGTGAGGCTGCTATAAATAGCAGCCTGTGGGTTTGGCCATTGTGGAGGATTATCTGATCGTTGTGTTTCGTGACATATACATATACAGTATAACACATGTTTTTGCTATATATAAAATCTAATACGTGCTTGACTAAACAAACAAACAAACAAACAAACAAACAAACAATAACCAAGCCATTCTCCCAACTTATTGCCTATCAGATCAAAAATGGTTGCTATATCTAGGCTAAAGAATTGTACTCTCTGCTTATCATACAACAGCCAGGATCTTTGCTCCCTGACAAATCAGGACAACATAACATTCTGTCTATTTTTTCTCTCTCATTTCTTCTTCAATGCATATTCCAGGGGCAAACAGATGTTTAACAGATGCATCCCCTTAAGCACAGAACTGTTCCTGTAGTTACTGCTTGCATCTATTCTCTATTTTATGGTCACACAAGGCCAGCAGTAACCTATAATTTTCTTTTCTTTGAGGCACATATTGGAGCTTTTCATGGTGAGAGGTGATTTCCATTGGAAAAAAATCTATCATATAACTCAATATTTATTTATTTATTTTATTTATTTATTATTAGAGTTGAAAGGAACCTTGCAGGTCATCAAGTCCAACCCCTGCACAAGCAGGAGATCCTACACCATCCCAGTCAGATGGCAGTTCAATCTCTTATTGAATGTGTCAAGTGTTGGGGCGTTCACAACCTCCAATGGCAAGCCGTTCCATTGGTTGATCACTCTCACTGTCAGAAAGTTCTTCCTTATTTCCAGGTTGAATTTCTCCTTGGTCAGTTTCTATCCATTGCTCCTGGTCTGGCCATGGAAAATAGTGTGACCCCCCTCCTCTCTGTGGCAACCCCTCAAGTAGCTGTATACTGCTATCATGTCCCCTCTGGCTCTCTTTTTTGCTAGACTATCCATGCCCACTTCCAGCAACCTCTCTTCGTGTGCCTTGGTTTCCAGTCCCCTTATCATCCTGATTGCTCTCTTCTGTACTTTCTCTAGAGTTTCAATGTCCTTTTTGTAGTGAGGTGACCAAAATTGAATGCAGTACTCTAGGTGTGGTCTGACTGGGGCATTATAGATTAGATTAGGTTAGATTTATTGGATTTATATGCCGCCCCTCTCCGCAAACTCGGGGCAGCTCACAACAATAATAAAAAACAGTACATAATTAACAAATCCAATGTCCACCAATCTAATTACAATTTAAACTTAATAAATTCATAAAACAGTCCCAATATATATAAAAAACAGGCACACAGTCAATCAATCAAATGGCAAAACAACATGGGCAAGGGGGAGATGTTTTAGTTCCCCCATGCCTGATGGCAGAGGTGGGTCTTAAGGAGTTTACGAAAGGCAGGGAGGGTGGGGGCAATCCTAATCTCAGGGGGGAGCTGGTTCCAGAGGGTCGGGGCCCCCACAGAGAAGGCTCTTCCCCTGGGTCCCGCCAGACAGCATTGTTTAGTCGACGGGACCCGAAGAAGGCCGACTCTGTGGGACCTAACCGGTCGCTGGGATTCGTGCGGCAGGAGGCGGTCCCGAAGATATTCTGGTCCGGTGCCATGAAGGGCTTTATAGGTCATAACCAACACTTTGAATTGTGACCGGAAACTGATCGGCAACCAATGCAGACTGCGGAGTGTTGGAGTAATGTGGGCATACTTGGAGAAGCCCATAATTGCTCTCGCAGCTGCATTCTGCATGATCTGAAGTTTCCGAACACTTTTCAAAGGTAGCCCCATGTAGAGAGCATTACAGTAGTCGAGCCTCGAGGTGATGAGGGCATGAGTGACTGTGAGCAATGACTCCCGGTCCAAATAGGGCCGCAACTGGCGCACCAAGTGAACCTGGGCAAACGCCCCCCTTGCCACAGCTGAAAGGTGTTTCTCTAATGTGACCTGTGGATCAAGGAGGACGCCCAAGTTGCGGACCCTCTCTGAGGGGGTCAATAATTTCCCCCCCCCAGGGTAATAGACGGACAGATAGAATTGTCCTTGGGAGGCAAAACCCACAGCCACTCCGTCTTGTCTGGGTTGAGTTTGAGTTTGTTGACACCCATCCAGGTCCCAACAGCCTCCAGGAACCGGCACATCACTTCCACTGCTATTATAGAGTGTTATTAGTACATCCCTAGTCTTAGACTTAGAGTGTATCCCTCTGTTGATGCACCTTAAGATTGTGTTGGCATTTTTAGCCGCCACTGCACATTGCTGGCTCATATTTAGTTGGTTATCCACCAAAATCCAGAGGTTTCTTTCACAGTCACTACTGTTAAATGTGGTTTCTCCCAGGTTGTATGTGTGTCTTGAGTTTTTCTTGCGTAGCTGTAGGGTTTTGCTTTTTTCGACACTGAACTTCATTTTGTTAGTTTGGGCCCACAATAATAGTCTATCAAGATATTTTTTGTATTTTGAGCCTGTTCTCTAGCGTATTGGTTACCCCCGCCAGCTGGGTGTCATCTGGCGGGGGTAGCCAATGTTCTCCCAAGCCTGTTGGATATTCACCTTATTTTGTTCTCAAGGTGATCAGCATAGAAGAGAAAGAGGAAGTGACTGCTCTATTTCTGTTATTAAAAATGTTACAATCTGTTCACTTGCTGCATTAACTTCAGTTGCTCTATTTATTCTGCAGTGATGGCTGCAGTTAGTATATTTTAACTTTGACTGTAGGTGGATCATCTGATAAAATTATTTGTTGTTGGTTTCCTTTGAATCATAATTCTTGGCAAGAGAAAAATAAAGGGACTTATGCGCTGACAGAAACATTCCTTTTACTAATCAATCTGTTTTTTCTGTGTTTTTAAGGTTGCGTGAGATATATGATTACGAGTTGTTTTTCTATGATTTATTAAGTTAATATAGTATTATAATCAGTAGAAACAAATGGGTGTACTTAAGAAACATGGCACAAAAGTATAGAAAAATTATGGCTGTGGTTAAATGCACCCTCAGACTTGTTGAAAAATTAAGAAGAGGAAGGCTTGCGGGACAATGGAATCTCTTTGAATCTAGTTTTCAGAATATCAGAATATTTATTTATTTATTTATGTATTTATTTATTTATTTATTTATTTATTCCAATACATAATACACATTGAAGAGAATAGATATGTAATAATATAAGTAAAGAAAAGAATAGAAGAAAAGATATAAAAGTATAGGTGAACATATTTGAAAGGAAGAAAAGATAAATGAGATAAGGAGAGACAATTGGACAGGGGACGGAAGGCACACTGGTGCACTTATGCACGCCCCTTACTGACCTCTAAGGAACCTGGAGAGGTCAATCGTGGATAGTCTAAGGGAAAAATGTTGGGGTTTAGTGGTTGACACTACTGAGTCAGGTAATGAGTTCCATGCTTCGACAACTTGGTTGCCTTAGTCATATTTTTTACAGTCAAGTTTGGAGCGGTTAATATTAAGTTTGAATCTGTTGCATGCTCTTGTGTTGTTGTGATTGAAGCTGAAGTAGTCATTGACAGGTAGAACGTTGCAGCATATGATCTTGTGGGCAATACTTAGATTGTGTTTTAGGCGTTGTAGTTCTAAGCTTTCAAGACCAAGGATTTTCATATCATACCTTCATACAGGACAGTTTTCATTTCAAATAATTAAGAGCCAGGGTGACGCAGTGGTTAGAGTGCAGCATTGCAGGATACTTCAGCTAACTGCTAGCTGTAGTTCAGCAGTTCAAATCTCACCACTGGTTCAAGGTTGACTCAGCCTTCCATCCTTCTGGGGTGGGTAAAATGAGGGGGCAATCAGCAATGGGTTGCAGCCAGTATGGATGGGATCAGGATACGGTGGTGAAAATTGAGATGCACATGCATCTCCATGCTCTTGATGTATGCATACATATGCATGTGTAAAATTTGGATTTTGCGCATGTGTAGCAAGTGAAATCTCATGTGAAGACACTCTCACACATGAGATTTTACCAAGTTTTGGCATTTTTGCTTCTGTGCTTGCGTGGAAGCAAAGAAATTGCTGAAAATCGCCAAAATCTCATGCGCGAGGGCATCCTCGCATGAGATTTCACTTGCTGTGCCATGTGCAAAAGCTAAATCTCATGCCGATGGGCATGTGTGAGCCCATCAGACACTTGCACACCCACAACCATCCTGGAGGGTGTACCAGTAGTAGCCAATAAGTGAGACCCCCCCACCTGGGGGCAATATGCTGATTCTGTAAACCCCTTAGAGAGGGTTATAAAAGCACTATGAAACAGTATGTAAGTCTAAATGCTATTGCTGTTCCTAAAACCTTTTCATTCAGGAAGTCAGCATTTATCCTCAGGACATAAAACCTAGTGATTTTGGAAGCTTCAAAAGAGAAATGGGCAAAAGTCTGGTTCAGATAACTATTGGTTGCAATTACGAAATACAGTGGTACCTCTACCTAAGAATGCCTCTGCTTAAGAAGTTTTCTAGATAAGAACTGGATGTTCAAGATTTTTTTGCCTCCACTTAAGAACCATTTTCCACTTAAGAACCTGAGCCCAGAAAAATTTCCCAGGAAATTTGAGAGCGGCACGAAGTCCTGGCCAGTTTCCTGCCATTCCCCCTTTAGTCACGACCATCTTGGGCTTTTCTGGGCTGCCAGAGGAGCCTTTCGGTGGTGCAAAAGGAGGCTTTGGCACCCCTGAGTGCACAGAGGGTGGTGTGTGCTCCTCCTTGCTGCCTCAGAGTTCCTCTTTTTTTCGTTTTAAGCCTTAAAGTTTTGGATTTTTTGATTCCTCTCACTTCACCTTCTTCCTTTGGCAGTGGCTGTCCTCCTCCTCTTCTTCCTCCTCCTCCTCCCAGCCAAATTCCAAGCTTTTATTTCTTTCCTAATGGGTTTGCATGCATTATTTGCTTTTAAATTGATTTCTAAGGGAAAAATTGCTTCTACTTAAGAACTTTTCTACTTAAGAACCTGGTCACAAAACAAATTAAGTTATTAAGTAAAGGTACCATTGTATTTATAATTTCAGGGTGGAATTGTGCACTGGAAGCAGTGTGACTTTGGATAGCAGTTACCCAGGAGCATGTAAGTTTCATCTATATCCAAGCTTTCTAGAAGCAACTGCAATGAGTGAAGAACAAGGGATATGAAATCAGAGGTGGGTTCCTCTCGGTTCAGACTGGCTCTTTAGAACCGGTGATAACGTACCGGCCTGGATCGCTAGAACCGGCAACAGCCCAAACCAGCCACGTCCCTGAGCCTATGGTGCCGCCATCTTATTTTTTGCTTCTGTGCATGCACAGAAGGGGTTTTTTTTAGTACTGCGCATGCACAGAGGCTCATTTCCAGGAAGTGCATTTCGCCGTGATACGAACTGGTGGGGGAGGTAAATAGAACCCACCCCTGTATGAAATGATGACTGTGATGAGTGGAGGAGAAGTTTCTTCTACAATGGAGCCTCCTAGCAGCAAGTGCGACAAGAGGACAAGGGATGGAAGGGTGAGGGTGAGAGGCAGAATGGTGAGAGCAGCATTGTGGCATCATTCTGCAAGTCCCACTTTCCTTCTGCATACATTTTGATGTCACAGGCATGATCTTTATGATGGAGCTTATGGCATGACACCGCAGCCCTGCTTCCATTATTCTGACAAAAGCAATCAAAGAGAGTAGATATCATTGGGCTTTCCGGAGGCCTCACCACAGTCAACACTAAACATTGCATTGGGTAAGCCTTTAATCTGATTCAGCATAGGCATTTTTGATGTTCTTATTTTCTTCTTGGCATAAGACAGCTTCTTTATTACTATATTCCAGTTGTTATGGAAATTAAATGGCTTATTTCCTAACATTCTTGATCCCTAAAGAAAATTAGTTTGTTTGCTATTCTACGTTTTGCATAAGTAAACAGCGCATTCTTTAATAATATGCATTTTTTTCTGGTAGAACTTTTGGGATGCTTCTGAATTGCATTAGGGGATATATTTTCTTTGACATTTCAAATTTCCTTTTATTCTACATACAGGTAGTGTCATGCCCCTGTAGAATTAGATTACATTAGATTAGATTTATATGCCGCCCCTCTCCGTAGACTCGGGCGGCTCACAACAATGGCAAAAAACAATACATAGTAACAAATCTAATATTTAGCAATCTAAATTACAGTTTTAGATTAAAAAATCCAAAAGAAATCCCAATATATAAAAAACAAGCACACAGTCGAATCATACACACAAATTACATGGGCAAGGGGGAGATGTTTCAATTCCCCCATGCCTAACGGCAGAGGTGGGTTTTAAGGAGTTTCCGAACGGCAAGGAGGGTGGGGGCAATCCTAATCTCTGGGAGGAGCTGGTTCCAGAGGGTCGGAGCCACCACAGAGAAGGCTCTTCCCCTGGGTCCCACCAGACGACATTGTTTAGGAGCCTGAATCCATGGAAGATAGGCCAGAGCAGGGGCCGAAAGGGGTCAACAGGTGGCCTCGTTGGCTTCAGAGGAATGTGGGGAGGAGCAAGATTAGACAGCCTCGGCACCCTAGGACTCGGGGTGGCTTGCCAGCAGGGAGGAACAGGGGTAGGATGACTAAGAGAGGGCAGGCAGTGGATATGAAGAGCAACAGAGCTCAAAGTGATGAGCAAGGACCGGACCCTCTTGATCCCTGAGCATGGAGAGTGGAGAGGAGGCAGGAGCAGCATAGACCAAGCTGAAGACTTGGGAGGAGAGTGCCCCATCCCTCTTCACAAGGCACACCTGGGGCCTGAGATGCTGTGGGAAGAGGCATTTATTGGGAACAAATGTTGAATTTGTCGAGTTTTGTGGATTGTTGCCAGTGTCTGCCATTTGCGGGACTGCTTGCTTCTTCCTCACTTCATGGACTCATTGTTTCTTCCTTGCTTCATGGATTCATTTCTTTTTTCAAACATTGTACTAGCAGTTTATTTATTTTTATTTTTATTTATTTATTTTGTCCAATACACAATACATAGAAGAGAATAGACATGAGGTAATATATATAAAGAAAAACGTAAGATAGAGGAGAAGATATATGAAAGGAAGAAAATATATATGATAAAGGAAAGATAAAGGAAAGACATTTGGACAAGGGACGAAAGGCACACCGGTGCACTTATGTACGCCCCTTACTGACATCTTAGGAACCTGGAGAGGTCAATCGTGGAGAGTCTAAGGGAGAAATGTTGGGGGTTAGGGGTTAACACTACTGAGTCTGGCAATGAGTTTCACACTTCGACAACTCGATTGTTAAAGTCATATTTTTGACAGTCAAGTTTGCATCGGTTAATATTAAGTTTGAATCTGTTGTGTGCTCTTGTGTTGTTGCGGTTTAAGCTGAAGTAGTCATTGACAGGTAGGACGTTGCAGCATATGATTTTGTGGGCAATACTTAAATCGTGTTTTAGGCATCGTAGTTCTAAGCTTTCTAGACCCAGGATTGTTAGTCTATTTTCGTAGGGTATTCTGTTTCTAGTGGAGGAGTGAAGAGGTCTTGTGGTGAAATATTTTTGGACGTTTTCAAGGGTGTTGATGTCCGAGATGTGGTATGGGTTCCAGACAGATGAGCTGTATTCTAGGATGGGTCTGGCAAAAGTTTTGTAGGCTCTTGTGAGTAGTGTTTGCTGGACTGCCCAAAGCAAGAGGCTGCTGTGTGTGTGTGTGTGTGTGTGTGTGTGTGTGTGTGTGTGTGTAAGAGAGTTTTGCTCTGGGACTTGCATAGTATGGGAGCATTTGGGGCATTAAAGGGAAGTTTGAACTCTCAGCTGACTATTGTGACCTCTGTGCCTCACCCCTGGTCATCACAGATAGTTTTGACTTACGTGCATAAGGGAACCTGCCGATCATAATGTCTTGATCAAAGTGTATAAAATCATGCATGGGATAGAAAAGGTGGATAGAGAAAAAATATTTTCCCTATCACACAATACTAGGATGATGGGGCACTCCCTAAAGCTCATAGGTAAGAAAGTGAGGACAAATAAAGGGAAATATTTCTTCACCCAAGAGGGTTATTGGTTTATGGAATTCACTTCCAGAAGAGGTTTTGACAGCTGTCAGCCTGGATAGCTTCAAGACAGGATTAGACAGATTCATGGATGCCAAGTATATTGGTGGTTATTGATACGGATGTTGGTTGAAGCAGGCAGGATTCCCTTGGGTACCATTTGTTGGGGGTCAAGGGAAAGGGAGGGCTTTGCCTTCTCTTTCTGCTCTAGAGCCGAACTGGCGCAGCAGGTAGAATGCAGTACTGCAGGCCACTAAAGTTGACTGTAGACCTGCAGGTCAGCAGTTCAAATCTCATCATTGGCCCAAGGTTGACTCAGCCTTCCATCCTTCTGAGGTGGGTAAAATGAGAACCCAGATTGTGGGAGCAATATGCTGGCTCTGTTCAAAAAAGTGCTATTGCTAACATGTTGTAAGCTGCCCTGAGTCTAAGAAGGGCAGCATAAAAAATTGAATAAATATAAATATAAGATCCCCATGTCCAATTGGTGGGTCCCTGTGTGACACAGAGTGCTGGACTCAAAAGTCTTTGGCCCAATTCATCATGGCTCTTCTTATGCTTTTATGTTCTTATGGCCACAAATCACAATTGCTGTTAAGTGAAACAACCACATGATAACCTCAATTAATGACCTCACACTGATTCTCTCTAATGCTGTCACTAAGTGACCACAGATACTGTAAAATGGAGCATGGGGTGCCATTTTATCCCATAGAATAATTTCTCCCAAAATAACAATGAGCATATTAAAATTGCTCAAGATATTAAAAATAGCTAAAAGTAAATAGTATTTATTTGGGATGCCTAACATATTCCTGATTCCTGCTTCTCAGATCCTTCCTCCGCACCCCTCCTCTATTTCATAAGAAGAAAATTCCAAGCAACTTGGATCTTGCCAAGTGGAAATTTGGCATACAGTCTTGCTTTTGCATAATAGTACTAACTGAGCAACTTTGCTCTTCACTAAGCATCTCCGTTCTAAGGCTAAGCACTTTGCTCTGTCTTGGCAAGAACTAAATTAATAAAAAGCAGACCATGCCTGCCAAGTGAATAGCACTTTACAGGAGCAATGCAAATTTCCTATTTTGCTAATCATGAAATATCTGTCCATCGGAGATAAATAATCACAAAAGCATGTCAGCTATTGATTTATAGCCAGCATTATGGCGGGATTAGCTCTAAACTTGCTTTGGTCCAGTTTATTAGTCATACTTTTAAGGGATGACTAGCTGTTGTTGTTTCCCAGTGATCCTCCAAGGAGCTGAAGCCAGTAAGAACATTGTCTTTTATTATTTTCCCTGCAACATAATTGTCTCATCAAGTGCTTTTAAGAATCCGAGTTACACTGGTTGCCTTTTCCCACTCAGATGATCTTTTTAAAATCCGACATAAGGAACAAACTCTTCATTGTGGAAGAAGTAATGCACGACTAATCTAAACGTCTATCAGAGGGCTACATCTCACAGACAGGAGAATGCTTGCAGGAGGAGAAGGAGAAGGAGGAGGAGGAGGAAAACTCCCTGATGATCTCAGCACATTATCCTGCATGTGAAACCATCAGTTCTGCATCCCAAAATCTCCTGTAAACCCAAATTTGTCCTGGTTTTTAATCTCCCTGTTGCTTTAAATAACATACGGCCGGCGTTTTAAAACAATGGCCGAAATTGCGTTGGAGCCGTATAGATGTGGCTCCGTGCATGTGCGCTTTCCGGCTCTGTCGGGGCTGACGTCATGTCAGCTTTTGGCAGTGCACCATCTGCCTCCTGGGCTGAAAAAGGTCCCGGATGTGCCCTATTTAAGGGCGGCATGTTGGGACCTCATCCTTTTGCCCTCGGCATCCTGAACGCAAATACCCGCCCGCCCTCCTCCATCATACAGTGTGCCTGGACGGGGTTGCCTCGGGGCCGAATAGGAATTTTTGGCAGTCTCTCCCACGGGTGTGGCTGGTTTTTTTGCCTATTCCACATTGACGATAAGGATGGATTGGTTAGGGGGTATGGCGCAATGCAGTTATACATTTGGTCAATTTTGCTTTCCCTTTGGTCACTGGGGTTTGGCAGGTTAGGGGCAGAAATGGGCAGTAGGAGCAACTGCACATTCTCCTTTTGGGCATCTTTTCAAAGATGATGGGCCGCCTCTCCCCATGAACTATAGGTTTGTATAACTTCGGGGATTGGAGGGGGGATGCCCATGGGACTCCCCTTATCCAATTTCCCAAGGGGATTGGAGGGTGACCTCCTCCCACACGCTTTAAGGGCATGGCTCGGATCCAGGTAAAGATGGCTATCTTCACCTGGTTCAGCAAGGAGTTATGCCCCATAGTTGTCTATGTATGTTTTTGATAGGTAATTCCACCCCATTAGTTGGTTTGGCCTCTGCAGGTCTTTTGGTTACATCTGTTTATAACATTTATATTTACATTATTTAAATTTATGTTAATTTAAATAAAGTGACCCAATTTTAATTCCAGCTCTTGTCTCCTCGTCGTTATTCCGCTTCCAACGCAATGACCAGTCATGATATCTTCTAGACCAGCTATTGGGATTGGGAGATGTAGTACTGCTGCAGTTCTCCTCATTCCCCATTCTGCGCGACAATTACACACACAGGGCCAGCTTATGATACAAAGCTAAGGTGTTTCGTTTATTCATAAATCTTCAGCCGCTGTAACATAAACACATTGTAGATTTTCCCCTTAGGGAAATGAAAACCAGAAAGGTTACTTTTCAGATGGTCAAAGAGACCATCTCTTCCAAAATGATTGGAGAGTGGCTAGTCCAGTCCAAATTTCAGCGGGGTCAAAGTAGTAAGACTTATAGAAAGAAATTGCCAAAAAAGAACCAATCAAGCTGCAATTTCTTTCTATAAGTCTTACTACCAGTTTCACCAATTTACTGAGCTTTCTTTCTTTCTTTCTTTCTTTCTTTCTTCCTTCCTTTCTTATGTTCTTATGTACTACCTTCCTTCCTCCCCCTCTCTCTTTCTTTCTTTGCCTCTTCTTTTCTTTCTTTCTCTCTACCTCATCCCTCTTTCCTTCCTTCCTTCCTTTCTTCCTTCCTTCCTTCTTTCCACCCTTCCCCCCCCCCTCTCTCTCTCTCTCTGTCCCTTTCTCTTTCTTTCTTTCTTTCCCTTTCTTTCTTTCTCCCTCTCTCTCTTCTCTCTCTTTCTTTCTTTTTTTGAACATTGTTCGACATGTTTGCTCTTGTTTTCTTAATCTGTGACCTATTGCTGGGCTTGGGACCTTGTGCAGGTCATATATTGATATGCTGATAAGCATCTGTCTATTAAATTATTTCCTGGTTCATAGACTGAGGCTCCACTGGTCAGACTCCTCTGGACACTTAGACTTATCCCTCAATCCTACGACTTAGCTTCACTCAGTTGTAGTAGAAGGGAAGAAGTCAAGTCCTAAAGTTCCATGTTGTGAAATCCTGCATAGTTCTGGTCTCTCTTCCTCTTCCCATTTGATATATACACAGTCATTGGAATCAATATCATCAGTATGCTGTTATTCAGTTCTACAGACTGAGTCCAGGCTGAGAGGAAATGTGCTTGGAGTCTGTTAGGGTCTGGATGGGGAAGCCTTGGGTTCAGTCTACACTGGGATGTGGTGGTGGATGTGGTTCTCCACTTTTGAACTTAATTCGTTCTATAGAAAAGTTTGTAAGAAGCAATTTTTTCCATAGGAATCAATGTAAAAGCAAATAATGTGTGCGATTGGGGAAACCACAGTGAGGGTAGAGGCCCTATTTCCTCCCAGGAGGTTTCTAGAGAGGCCCCACGGAGGCCTCTCCCTGCCTTTTCCGGTTGCAGTTTCAAAGACTTGAGTTTGTACGTGAAAAATGGTTCTTGAGTAAAAAAATATTGAGCACTCGGTTCTTATCTAGAAAAGTTCGTAAGTAGAGGCATTCTTATATTGAGATACCACTGTATTTAGTTTAGTTTATTTGTCAAGCATATGTACAAATAGAATTATAAATATGATTGTGAATACATGAAATCTATAAACATGATTATTAATGCATGAGATGGTTACGAATAAAAGGGAACATTATAGGATAGGGACAGTAGGCACATTGGTACACTTATGCTCTCCCCTTACAGATCTCTTAGGAATGGGGCGAGGTCAATTGTAATCAGTCTAAGGTTAAGGTTTTGGGGTCTGGGGAGGAAACCACAGGGTCAGGTAGTGTATTCCAGGCATTGACCCCACTGTTGCTGAAGTTGTATTTTCTGCAATCGAGTTTGAAGTAGTTTACCTCAAGTTTGTATCTATTGTGTGCTCATGTATTGTGGTTGAAGCTGAAGCAGTCATTGACATGTAGGACATTGTAGCAGATAATTTTAAACCTCCGAGTGGCCTTGATGATGCTCTAAAACAATAAAAATTACCAGCTGTCTGCAAAGAGTATAAATTCTTTGATTACTCACCATCCAGTCAGAGGGGGAGAAGCTGGATGAGAAGTGATAACATCTTCAAAGAAAAACCAAAAAGTCCAATCGCCTCTTGAAAAAGAAACTTTTTCAGAAGATGCAATATGCTTCAGATTGACACCCATGTCAGAACTGATTTATTATTCCATCTTCCATTTTTATTTATTTATTTGTTTGTTTGTTTGATTGATTGATTGATTGATTGATTGATTGATTGATTGATTGATTGATTGATTGATTGATTGATTGATTGATTGTTTGATTGATTGATCGATTGATTGATTGATTGATTTAATCTATCTGTCATCTAAGTAATTTCTATGTCGCCCAACTCCCTAGGGACTCAGGGCAGCTCACAACAAAAACAAACATGAATCAGTATAAAAACATTTCAATTTGAAATAATTGCAGCCATCCATACATTCATGGACCAACCTCGCTATTCACCCCCCCCAAGGTCAATGGCCCCAGTCCTGTTGGAAAAGCCAGCATTTTACAGGTTTCCAGAAGGTCAGTAAGTTAGGGGTAGTACGGATCCCAGAAGGGTAGCTGATTCCAGAGAGTCGAGGCAACCACAGAGAAGGCTCTCCTCCATGGACCCGTCATCCAACATCATTTAGCTGACGGGACCCAAAGAAGACCAACCCTATGAGATCTTACTGGTTGCTGGGAGGGATGTGGTCTTGAAGGTGGTCTTGAAGATAGTCTGGCCCTGAGCCATATAGGGCTTTAAAGGTAATCATTTATATCCTACCCAGATTCACAAACTCTGTCACTGAGTAAATCATCTCTAGAATTCGCTCTTAAATAGTTTGGCTTTACCTACATACTCCCTTTTCCAGTGTGAAATGTGGTGTTATTACCTACTTGTTTAGATTCTTTCCTGTTAGTCACTATCTTAGAAAGGTTGGTCTTTTTATTGGTGCTTACCTTCCCGTGGTGATTTGAGGCCATTTATAACAGGATTGGTATCTTTGAGATTGCTTGCTGCTGGCAGTATCTGCCCACCCTGTAAAACTGGCAATCTAAAGGAGTATTATATAGGGGCTTATTTCTGGGTACAGCCCTTTTATTAAACAGCTCTTCAGGCTTTAGGAAGTGCATTAAAACATATGTGTTCCAGGAAGTCTTTGGAGAGTAGAGTGGACAGTTCATTGATAATTTTCATTGGGTCTTTTTCTCAGTGAAGAAGTCATGATTTATAAAATACTTTGCTATTTACTTTAACCTTTGTTACCAATACAATACAGGTGTGATTTCATTTAGACTTGGTTGCAATTTAATTGACTTTTAAACTCGATGAATAAAGAATTAAAACAAAATATAAAATTTGTCATTTAAAATTTTTATTTTTTTTTCTGCTTTATCTATAGAATATTACAGGGAACATAGAAACCTGGAGGCACAAAGTACATGATAAACGCTATTGAATAAAATATTACTAAATGAAACTATAACAATAAATATGCTAGAATATGCATCTTAATAGCTTGCAGACTTATATAAAATTCATGCTTTTTGAACAGCATACTTTTTCATATTACATTTTCATGATGCTGGCATCCCTTGACAAGTTTAAACAAGTTATTTTTTTTTGTATGTGAATATTGATTTTCAAACATTTCATATTTATTAGCATCACACTTGAAAATAAACCACAAATGTAACAAATGTAAATAACTATTTATTCCCTAAGAATTTCTGTCTTCTATCAAAAAACTCCCACAAAAATTTACATTGTAAGAGTGAACATGTATTTTGATAAACACACATATATGTAAAATCTATTATAAATTACAACAAAAGGGTATAATATAAAACATACCTTCCTTGGAATTACTGGTCGAAGAATAAATATTGCTTGTATAATAGTCTTGCCTCAGCAAATGCAAGGCTATGGAATATAGTCATGGCTTATTCTATTATTACAAGAATGGGATCAACAAGCAACAGAAGAATTGTATGTTTCCATTTAAGAGATGGTTGATTGGACAAAGTCTAATATGCATAACTATTTAAAATATCTTCTAATTTCTGGAATCTAAATAGGACTCTTAAATGTTTAAAAGTGATTGTTTCAATTTCTCCTTGGTCCAAATGATTAGATTTGCCATCAGAGACAGGATTTGGGAAATAAATGAACTGTCCTTTTTTAAAAGATAATATAGACTGAATGAAGTTAAGAAGGATTTGTACAAGCTTCTTTGACAGGGATGTCATGCATTTACAAGGAAAGTTCTATTAATAGCTTTTCTAGGAATTACAGGCTGTTCCGTAGGGCTGCTTTTAGTTATCTCCCAGCCTTACAGTGATGAAACGAAAGCATATTTGTAGCATCCAAAGGAGGTTCCTTTCTTACACACAAACATGCTATAAGATATTTCTGAAGGTTTTATTTTGTGCACGGCTGATCCTATTAAACTGAGTTAAAACCATAGCTCTTTTGGCTCGATTAAAAAGAAACAAACTGTCCTATCCTAATGGAAGATCTAAAGATGTTTGGGGTTTTTTTTTTAGCATCTGTGAGTTCGTGAATTGGCAGGCTATGTGCTTCCTGGTGCCTCCATATTCATGCACATGCATTGCCGTTAGAATAAATCATGGTTAATATCCGTATGTAGTTTTACAGAACCATCTGTAACAATCGGATTTAATTTAATCACCACCAAAGCATCTCTTTTTCAGTGACACAACTGCCCAAAAATTACTCAGATCAGGGCCAGCTTCAATCACCTTTCCCACATCCCCAAGTTAATTCAGAAAGAAGATAAATCCTGAAGAATAGCAAGTGGCTAGAAAACAACTCTCCAAAAAAGAGAGCACTAATTATCCAGCAATTATTACCATAAACTAGGAAACTTCCCTGATAAAAAAAGTTGTAGGAGCAAATATTGCTACAGGAAGCCAAGGAAATGCTACCAGATTACTTCAATGTTCAAGAATGCTTTAAAGTACTAAATGATTCCAAGGAAATGTACCGGAGTTCAATAACTGCAAGATTAAGAAAAATAGACCTGGGAATGAAGTTGGCAGAATGTATGAAAGAAAGAGGAACCAAGAGCTGTCTTTTCTTACATCATGTTTAGGTTGATCCTGAAATTCTAATTAAAAATATCCATTACTTATAAGTAGATTCAAATTGTAATGCGTTCTTAAGAAACAGCTACCAGATTATGTTTCAAAATGTATTTCAGTCTGGAGTTTTTATTTTCCTTAATGGAGTCTCAAATGGAAAGGCTGAAAACCTTTTTAATGAAGGCATTAAAACAGAAGAAGCGAATAATGTGGTTCTATATGGAATTATTGACCTACTAAATGCTGTTGGATGTTGTGATAGTTTGAAAATCAACGTTTTAAACAGAAAATATTTTTTTTAAAAAATAGTCCATATGCTTTTATGTGGTTTTAAAGAGATTCTTTCTAATGACAAACCTGATGCAAAAAAATAAAATAAAAGAAGATTTGTAAACAAGGTATACTGTTCCTTTGAGGGGAAAAAAGACTGAATTGGAAGCATTTGTTGAGTGAAACCAACAATCCACTGAATCCAGACCACAAGCATACTTAGCTCTACTTGGGTTAATTTTAAATCATAAATTTACCTAATTGGATGGGTTCTCACAACAGGGCAAACTACAATGCAATCTTAATTGACGACTAAATTTCACTACCAAGACTAACTAGATTAGGGATGAATTCAGCTCTGGAGTTCCTTCTGGAGATTCTGACTCAGACAAAAAAAAATAAGCCATTGGATCCATCATACAGTTCCTAAATGTGGAGGAAGTTTTAACAGGCTTTGATGTCCTGAAAACAAATGCTTCAAAATGTACTGAATGGGTGTAAAAACAATTTCCACCACATTTCAGAGAACACCATTAATCATCTCCGGTATTCAGTCTGGAACAAATAACCATATGAGAGGAGCACTATTAAAGTAATATTCTTCCCCCTACCCCTCGTTCACTGGAACATCAGAAGACAGATTTTCTTGTTCAAATGAATGTGTGTAGTTTAAAGGTGCAAGTTGTTGATGTAACACTTCATTCCCCATGCACACATTTGTTCTATCAAGATCAAACATTTATAAAGGACATCTATCGTCACCTTAGGTTCATCCATTTTTATTTCTCCTCTAAGAGAAAATGGGGGGGGGGATGTTCCATTTGAAATGAGCTATGGTTTCTTGCTTGCCTGAAATTCTTGTTTTTGTGCAGAACAGAAATTTGTTTGGGGCAGCTAAGGTGGAAGGGGTCACACCATTAAACATCACCACGAGTAATACATAATTAAAAGAGGACAATGCATTAAAAGCACCTCTTCAATGACGTTCACAGTGAAACACACATCCTATATTTGTGAACACTTTGTTGAAATGCCTCACTTTTTATATATGCATTTGTTAAAACACCAATATGTTGCTTCAAAAGACTCCATTCTCCTTATATTCTATTTTAAAAAGAGAGAAATGTTCTGATTCATGTGCTATAATATAAATGCAGAAGTTTCAGTTGTCTGTTTAAAATAATTGGTTTGCAAATATGATTCAAAGAATCTTATACTCTTCTCCAAGTGGTATGCATTTTTCTTTGAATTTAGGACCATGTTTGGCCTGAATAGCTAACCAGAGACCAATTCAAGAAATGGCATGGATAGTGCGGAAGGAAGAAAAATTAAATTAATATTTGATTACTATGAAACATAGTTAATATTATTATTCTTTGGTACTAAATATCACTAAATGATTCATCTTTAAAATGCAGCTTCAGCTTATATTTGTTGAGAATATAATGAGGTGGCAGGTGAGGTTTTTCCCTACCTAATCTTCCCTCCAATTTCTTTGGAGGATCCATTTAAATTCAATGCCTCCTTTCATAAAATATGTACCGTACTTAAGACCCCACCTCCTTCTCTACATGAGAAATGACAACCTGATAAGTTCTCAGTTGGCTGCATCCAAGTGTTTTGGTAGTGTATCTTTGCCCTACAGAGTGGTGCCAAACCACTCATGAGGATGTTGAACCCATTTCTTCCTTATTGATACCCCTTGATATCTACTGTGCCCAGAAAAAGATTTATTGAGGAATCAGAGCGTTTTTGTTTTTGAAATTTTCTAATCCCAAGCATCAGTTAAAATTTCCTGGTGGAGCCATCGTCATATTCACAACCTCTGTGCTTTGCTTCAACCAGAGTGGGATGTACTGCATGACTACTTTAAAGGGGATGGTAAGGGAAGAATAATTTCTTCTTACGTCTTCCCATTACTGGTAAAAAAAATAAAAATATTATTATTATTATTTATTAGATTTGTATGCCGCCCCTCTCTGTAGACTAAATAATTATCTGCACCAACTCCAGACTTATATAGTCTCTGTGGTTTTATTTATGTGTCTGGGGAACAATCAGATTTTGGAACTAGTGTTTGGATGTTACCATTCTACTTTCTTCCTGAGGCTAAATATTACAGAGAAAACATCCACATCTATGTACAGCAGTTGAATTTGTATCAGTGCACTTCTGGCATAAAGGTATGGAGCTCCCTATCTATGCCATAGAGACAAGTATGCTCTTTGGTTGCCCTCCACCAGGTAACATATGATTGTTCCCCAACACAAACATTCCTAATCATTCTATAGTAAATTAGTTGTTTTAACGCTTCACAATTGATGGACCATAATTCACTCAATAAGGGTATAAATTAGAAATTCTTCAGATTATAGAATAGCATTAGTATTATTTGGTATTTGGTAAAAATAAATATACGGAAAGTTAAGAACTATAGAAACATTGTTCAATTTTATTTCAAAAATATTTCCTCTCCCAGGTTTCCTATCTTCAAATAATTTCCATGCCATGTTGAACTGCTGTCTCTAAACTGAACTATCTGCAATTTAGAGCTGAAGGTTATTGAGCTTTGCCCATGCATTCAGCAGTTCTTCTGGCTGCAAGAGGGAATATTATTTTATACATTACTTAGCAGGGTATTATTTCACTGAAAGAGTAATAGATCCTTGGAACAAACTTCCAGCAGACGTGGTTGGTAAATCCACAGTAACTGAATTTAAACATGCCTGGGATAAACATATATCCATTGTAAGATAAAATACAGGAAATAGTATAAGGGCAGACTAGATGGACCATGAGGTCTTTTTCTGCCATCGGTCTTCTATGTTTCTATGTTTCTATGGTAAGGAATCAGTGAAAATAAAACAAGTCATAGTAGAAACAAGGGGAAATTACAATCTAAGAAAGTCATTTTTCTAATGCCTAAATAAAATAAAGTCTGCCAAATACATGTGTATGGATGTGTGGACGCACACACATGCATCATTCATGATTCTGTACATAACACTAGCATTTATCTTTAAATCGTTATTTACCAGATCCTTTCATTGCAATAGTGATGCCAGTGAACATGGACATGTAATTGTTTCTGATCTGGAAGTTAGACACCTTTGTGCCTTTGGAACAATTTATTGTTCTTGTTAATGGCTAATTTTAAGAAAAGACAACTTCTTGAAAGTACTTTTGCTTCAAACAACTGTTTGATTCAAGTACTTTCCTTTCACAATTGCTATTATAATAAAACAGTTTTCACCAATTTTCCCATGGCTTAGGGGCATGAAACCTGGTACAGTCAGAAGACGATATTGGCATGACTGCTCCAGAACGAGGATCCTTTCACATGACCACGCACTTGCCTTTCAGTTTTTCTTTCCTTTTCTGCTGCTTGCTTTTCTTGCCATCGATTTGTAAGCTCACAGTCCTACGTTTCTCCAAATTCAGCAGCTCTTGGAACAACTCTTTGACGTTGTGGTTCATTTTAGCTGAGGTCTCCATGAAGGCACACTTCCATTTTTTGGCCGTGGCTTCTCCCTCTGAGGTTTGTACCTCTCGGTTGTGGTCCTCATCATTCTTGTTTCCCACCAGCATGATTGGAATGCTCTCTGTATCCCCTTTGATCTGACATATCTGCTCATAAATGGGCTTGAGTTCCTCCAAGGACTGCCGGCTGGTGACCGAATAGACCAAAATAAATGCGTGTCCTTTGGAAATAGACAAGCGCTGCATGGCAGGAAATTGATGACTCCCTGTTGTGTCAGTAATCTGCAAAGTGCATATGCTCTTATCACAGCTGATCACCTGCCGGTAAGTGTCTTCAATTGTAGGGATGTAGCTGTCTCTGAAGGTCCCTTTAACAAACCTCAGGAC
The DNA here is from genome assembly GCF_031021105.1 of Erythrolamprus reginae. NCBI lineage: Eukaryota > Metazoa > Chordata > Lepidosauria > Squamata > Dipsadidae > Erythrolamprus > Erythrolamprus reginae. Next base: position 286,271,161 of record NC_091951.1, read on the forward strand.
CAGTGAACTTTTGCCAACTCCTCCTGCTCCAAACACCACCACCCTGTAATCATTACTTTGCTCTGGCATGTTTTCTGATTTCTTTTTTCAAACAAGAAAGAAAGCCTGCAATGATTAAAACAAATATTTTAAAAGTTATTAATAATCTATTTTTCAATAGTTCATCCAAAATCTCAGAATGAAATACGGGAAAACAGTTTGCAAAATCATGAAACTTCACCGCGAGACTTGGAACTTGCAATACACCAGATGAGTGAATTAATAGAAATTATTGATGCTTTGAAATCATTATGATTACTTGATGTCAGGATGCAAACAGAAATGTTTATTATCAGATTCACATTAAAAGCTATATAACTACTGAATGCTAAGCATAATGATGAAAGATTTTATGGATCTGCCAAAGCTAATCCATTGCTGTGATTATACCAAGGGTAACAGCCATATTTCTATATCTAATTATTTTCTTGGTTTCTGATTAGATGAAACTCATTAGGAGATGCTAAAAATGAAAGATGCTTTGGATTTTGCCTTCCTAAGACAAGATTGCAAGATAAAGCTTTCCTTAGCAGCCCTGTCTTAGAATCTTTCCTCTCTCCTAAAAGCAATTCAGTTCAACCTTTATTGTCAATGCACAACATGGATACAATGAGATTGGCTAAGCGTCTCTCTGTGCACCCTCCCAACCTAAATATTTAGCAATAACTCACAGTGAAAGAAAGAAAATCCCTAGCCAAATAAATTATATTAACAACACACAATCCTCTATACATATATGCACTTAACATTACATTATAATATATTGCACCAATATAAACATGTTGCGCTATCCCTGCAAGACTATCATAGTACAGTGGTACCTCATCTTATGAACTTAAGTCGTTCTGTGACCAGGTTCGTAAGTAGAAAAGTTCGTAAGAAGAAGCAATTTTCCCCATAGGAATCAATGTAAAAGCAAATAATGTGTGCAATGTCGCGCTGGAAATTGCCAGCCCCCAACGACATTGAGAAACATCCAGTAGTTAGAGAATTAAATCTGTCTAGTAAGATAGCTCCTCCTGTGTGATGTAACCTGTTTGCTCACATCCCCTCTTTCTGATGAAGAAGGGCGGTCTCTATTCAGAGTCCATTGTACTTTCAAACTTTCCGGTTCATCTTTTGTTAGCTACAAGATGTGCCATCTTTGTCTCTCAAGACAATTATTATTTTATGCTTTTTAAATAAAGTAACTTGTTCATTCGAACATGCTTTGTCTGTACTTCAATACCCATCGCCTTTGGAAGCTCCCGGCTCACTCCTCACGGGCTGAGCGCCTTGTTTAAGGTAAGGGGTCTCTCCATCCCGACATGCAACCCCATCCCAAAAGTCACCCCTTTTGCCTTGCGTTGCTGGGAATCCCTGCCTCCAGACTTCCATTGCCAGCTAAAGTACCCGTTCTTGTGTTGCTGGGATTCCCCTGAACCTCCTCTTGCTGTTAAACCCCACCTCCGGACTTCCGTTGCCAGCTGAAGTGCCCGTTCTTGCATTGCTGGGATTTCCCTTTGCCTCCCTTCACTGGGATTCAAAGCAGTGCTGGCAAAAATGAAGGGAATCCCAGTGAGGGGAGCCTCAAGGGAATTCCAGCAACGCAAGAACAGGTGCTTCGGCTGGCAACGGAAGTCCGGAGGTGGGGATTTCCAGCGAGAGGAGGCTCAGGGGAATCCCAGTGCTTCGGCTGGCAACGGAAGGCCGGAGGTGGGGCATCCCAGTGGCGGCAGCTCGGGTTTGTAAGGTGAAAATAGTTTGGAAGAAGAGGCAAAAAGAATCTTAAACACCGGGTTCATATCTCGAAGAGTTCATATGAAGAGGCATTTGTAAGACAAGGTACCACTGTACTTACTTATGATGTTATGCAAGGGTGGGTTCTACTTTTCCTTCCCTGGTGTTCCACATCACAAAAGATATGCACATTTTGTGCACATGTGATCACTTTGCATATGCGATCCCTTCCTGGAAATGACACTTCATGCATGTTCAAAAGCCTTTGTGCATGCGCAGAGGGTTTTTAGGCAATCCACGGTAACCAGAGGACCGGTTCAGGAGCATGGACTGCCTGTCATCGCTGTCGGTTTCACAAATCAAGGGAAAATTCCACTACCACTTCTATAGAACTGGTTCAAACTGGCAGCAACCCACTACTGATATTATATTGCATTCAAGGATAAAAGCTGTTCATATGACTGGCTATGCTTCTAGAATTCTTAATGGCCAAGCATGATTGGACATACAAGGAATTTGTCTTTGGGGCATATGCTCTCAGTGTACATAAAAGAAAAGATACATTTCAATTCATTTCAATTCAATTTATTAGATTTGTATGCCGTTCCTCTCCAAAGACTCAAGATTCATGAGGTACAACCCTTAATGATTGTCATAGGGGTCAAATAAGCAATGAAGAAACAATCAATATTAATATAAATCATAGGGATACAAGCAATATGTTGCAGTCATAAGTGGGAAGAGATGGATGATGAGAAAAACTAATAATAATGAGAAAAACTAATAATAATAATAATGCAGCCTTAGTGAATAGTACAGTGGTACCTCGAGATACGAGTTTAATTCGTTCCGGACCTGGGCTCTTAAGTCGAGCAGCTCTTATCTCGAACGACTTTTCCCCATAGGAATTAATGTAAATAATTTTAATTGGTTCCAGCCCTCAAAAAACTCACAAAGTTAGTCTAAATTATGCAGAAAGACATGTTTTTAATGAAGAAATGTACATGTACATATAAATGAATAATGAAGTTTCTTTCACTTAACTTGTAAACTTTCTTAAACTTTTAAATTTACATATGTTCAACTTCTCTGCCACCCAATCCTGTAGGACAGAGGTCCCCAACCCTTTTTGCACCAGGGACTGGCTTTAAGTGATCAAGAGAGGAATGGGTGAATGAATGGACGGAGGGTGGGAAGGAAGGAAGGAAAGAGGGAAGGGACAGGAACAGAGGAAGGAAGCAAGGAAACTTATGAAAGGGGAGAGTAAGAGAGGAATGAGTGAAGGGAGGGAGGGAGGGAAGAAGGTGGGAAGGAGAAAGAAAAGAAGAAATAGAGGAAGGGAAGGTAAAAGAGAGAAAGAAAAAGAGCAAGAAAGAAAGCTGCAAGCACCCCCCCCGAGCCCCCCAGGCCGGCTGCAACCTTTTAAAACACACGCGCCGCTTCGCAGCTGTCTCCTGAAGCCGAACGCGGAAGTTAGCGTTTGGCTTCAGGAGACAGCTCCTTGGCGCTTGTATCTCGAATTTGGGCTTGTAAGTAGAACAAAAATATCTCTCCCCTCCCAGCTCTTATCTCGAGTTGCTCTTAAGTAGAGCAGCTCTTATGTCGGGGTTCCACTGTAATCCGATGGTAGGAGAGTAAAGAATGCTGATCAGAGTTTGACTCATCCCTGAGGGTTTTCCTCACTTCCTCACACAAGAAGAGGTTTCTTCACTTTGGTTATACTAGTACAGAAGCTTCTCCTGAATTTGCAAATAATACAAGAGATAAGAGGCTTGTGGGAGCTTCAAAATGCACCTAAATCAAATGCATGAAATTAAAGTGACGCAAACTGCTTCATTGACACAAATTACATTGTCTTTTTTTTCTTGACAAAGAGGATAATGGTGCTGCCTTCAACAGGCTAAGCACTTGTTATTCTTACCTTTGCTACTGTGTTAATTTCAAATGTATTTTCTAATAAATGCTGGTAAATTTAACCTGATTCAACATGGTTGCTGAAAGCCAAGGGTGATTCATTAAAATTAGCCTTGGAATTATTAACTTCACCGGCCTACTTTATGGCAATTTTCTTTAATTATAGGTAACTAATCTTGTGTATAAATTCTAAAAACATGCAATGCAATATGGAGAGGATATGATGTCTACAATTTTAGAAAAATTTAAGACCTTTTCATCACGATGTTTTTTGAAAATTTCTCTCCAAATTGAGGGAAGTATGAACTTCTTGATCTTGATTTTGAACTGAAATTGGTGCACCAATTATCCTACAACTATCTGGTTTATTTTTGAGATGCTGAATGGGCAGCCCTCTAAAGTTTTTAATATGTTCAGTCCCTTTTGTTTCTTTCCCTCCATACATTTCCATATAAAACTCCATGATGAAAAACCATTGCAATCCAGATTCCTAAGAGGTCAGTAAGGGGCGTGCATAAGTGCAATAGGCGTGCCTCCCGTCTCCTGTCCTATTGTCTCTCCTATATCTCATATACAGAGCCAGGGTGGCGCAGCAGGTATAGTGCTGTACTGCAGGCCACTGAAGCTGACTGTAGATCTGAAGGTCAGCGGTTCAAATCTCACCACAGGCTCAAGGTTGACTCAGCCTTCCATCCTTCCGAGGTGGGTGAAATGAGGACCCGGATTGTGGGAGCAATATGCTGACTCTGTTAAAAAGTGCTATTGCTAACATGTTGTAAGCCGCCCTGAGTCTAAGGAGAAGGGTGGCATAAAAATCGAATGAATGAATGAATGAATGAATGAATGAATGAATAAATCTTTTCTTCTATTCCTATATCTTTTCTTCTTTTCTTCTATTCTTTCATTGTTATATTTTATTCCTGTATCTTCTCTTCTGTTCTCTCATTGATATATTTTACTGTGCGTATATCCTCTATAACCTTCATTGTGTATTGGACAAAATAAATAAATAAAAGAAATAAATAAAATAAAATCCTGTGGGTTCATATGCATTAATGAAACATTGAAAAGATTTGTGTTTGTGGTGCTCTGGTAATCATAATACTACGCGTGAAATCAGCAAAATATCACATTGAAAGGAAATAAATGGCTAAATTACACATACATTTTTCAGGGTTTACACAGGCACATTCATACTATTGGATATACAAGAAAAGGGTCTATGGAGGGAAAGAGGAAGCTGAAGAAATGGAATGCTGCTTAGGCTGCAAAACGTTCCAAGCAGTGAGAGCCAAAGTAAGTCAACAGACCAATAAAAGAATAGAACAGAAGGAAATCCTTTTATCTCACTGCAAAAATAAGAACCTTCTGTCTCTATACAGCCTTCCTTAGGGCACTTCCGTGTACTGATCTTCTGTTATTTCTCTTTGGCAGCTGAGATGATTTATTTCAAACCCAGCTGAAGTATAAGAACCAACATTACAAGTTTCCAGCAAAAAATATTGGCGCTTTGTCCTCTACATGGCTTGGGGGGGAATAATTGTTTCCCCATTGAAATTGTTCCTGAAATTCATTCACCTTAATAATCTTACAAGGAAAATGTTGGCTCTGAATCAATCTCCTAGTAGAAAGGATGGCAATTATATGTTGTGTACAAAATGTGTTTGATGGAATAAAGAGTGAAAATAGGGATTATATTATGGAGTGTTCTTAGGGGGGGGAGAAATCAAAGCATTCGGAGGCCGATGCAAAATTATAGTAAAAGTAATAAACTGCTTACTCGAGCCATTCAAATGGAAACTCTTAACCATTTTTGCTTCAACTGAATGATGCGTTTACCACCCTAAAAAATGCTGGGAAGGCATTTATAGGATTGCAGCATAAATTTAGCTGCTATCCTAAAAGTTAGATGGGCATGTGATTGGGGCTACAAAGATTTTTCGAGAGAGAATGAACTGCCATTTTAAGTTTGCATATATTCTCTCATCAGTCTTTGAATGTGTGTAGGAATTGACATGAATTCATGTAACACTGCAGCTTCATCATGTGGATGCAAATTGGAATTGGAAAATGGCACCTACTTAAACCAATTTAACAAATTTTAAATTAAAAATTTCTTTTTAAAAAAGGAACTTGAAAATTGAAGCAAAAAAGCAAGCAAAAATTGCTCTGATGATATGCAGCTCTCATTCTGTACCTGCTGCCACATTTATTAGCACCATATTTAAATTGCCTTTATGAACTCCGATTCTGAAGGTTTTAGAAGCACTCTAATTGCTAAATATGGCTGGAAAAGATAAGTCTAATATTACATATCTCATTAGTCAGCGCAAGTAATTATTAAAGAATCTCTCTAATGAACATCTTAATTACAGGCTCTAAACAGGCTGATTTCAGAAGAATTTTTATGTTCCTTCCTGTGGGAAGACGTTCCTTAAAATGTTTAAAGGGTGGTCCACCAATGAAATTAAAATCAGGAAAGGGGTGTCTCCATCGTTATCATCCCAAACTGGTCTTCCCCAGCTCTTGCCTCAGCACAGTTCCCATTATTCCAAAGGGGGGGGGGGGAACCAAAAATAAAAATGTCTTCAGCATAATATTTCTCAGGCAATAAATGTATTCTTTTCTTGCTGCTTATTATAAGCAGTTTTGTCTCATTTGTAGTTTTTTACTACTATCTTTATATTAGCAATAGTAACATTATCATTTAGTCATTAAATCATTATCATTTAAATGTTATCATTTAATCAAGTTTAATGTGTGTTTAAAGGCACTTGGAATGAACTACACATAGTTCATTCTAGTTATTTATTTTATTTTTTTATTTATTAATTTGTCCAATACACAATACATATGGAAGAGAATAGACATGAAATAATATATATAAAGATAATATGTAAAAATAGAGAAGAAGATATATGAAAGGAAGAAAATATATATGATATATGAGATAAAGGAAAGACAAATGCAATAAATCTTCCCATATAGAAATTTCTCTCTTTCTGAAGGAGCTTTATTTTAAAATTATTTTAATATGGACAATTTTGTATATACTGCTACGATTATGCATTAATTTTTATAAATACTGTATGTTATACATATTTAATAAACAAATGGTTAAAATTGTATATAATGCTAAGCCAAAATGCTTAAGATGAACAAATCCTGAATATGTCTGCTGGATCCTTCTTTGAGATCTATAGGTACAAAACAACCATATCGTGCAATCACAAAGCATCAATTTGCCTTCAGTCATGAAATACATTTAGTGAAGAGACAATTCTATTTTATGGAACCCATTATGTGATTGCAATCACAATATTATTTCAACATTCAAATGTGTCTTTTAGCCACAGAATTTCCACCCCTAACTGGGGAAGTTAGTTTTGTAAGCATCTTAAATTGCAGTTTGTTGTCTTCAACATCTGTTTTTGAAGAAGTGCTTTTACTGTTTTGGGGTTTTTATTATTGTTGAAAACTACTCAGATTTTTTGTTTTGTGAGATGGACAGTCATGTAGGTTGAATGAATGAATGAATTAATTAATTAATTAATTAATTTCTTGGACATTTAAGTTGTGATTCCAAATGTTACAAAATGCCACTAAGATTTCAAATATAACAAAAGCTGGGGAGGTGTTGTACATCTGTACATGTCTCAGTTGCCCATCTTGAGAGTAAGAGGCTTAGGCTGCAAGGGCATATTTACCTGAGATTAAACGCCAGCAAACTGGAGTCTATCTATGAATAGGCAAAATAGGATTGCATCATTAGAAACCAATGAAAGCACAGCTTTTGTGCTCTGCATATGCAAAATCTTGCTGGTGGATCTGTTCCATTTTTACTGTCCTACAAAAGTACAGTACTGCTTTTTAAGCAGAATATTAATCAGAAGAATTAATGATTTCCAAAAAAAGTTTCCTGAATCCATTTAGTATAGTTTATGAGACTAGCCAAGTCATACTAAATTTAGCTAAGAAGCAAAAATGTCAGATTTAATAAAATATAATTAGAATTCTTCAGTTTTTCCTGAGCAAACAAATATTACAATACTGCAGGTTCTTTAATAAGATCCCCATAGTGCAATTCTTTTTGTCCTTGAATGCTGTCCCACAAAGATTAGAGCAGACTGAATTGTCTCTCCATTATCAAAGAAAGGTTATGATAGTTTGTACACAGCATGCCCCCAACTCCACGGGGATAAAATTAGAGGTTAGCAGCAATCACACTTATATCCCCTGGGGGGAAATGGAGATAGAATGGGGGGACTGTAAATTTGCCCTCCCATTCTTTCTGGAGCTCCAGAATCCTATTTCCTCAAAACCTGTATGAAAAATTGAATTCCAGTTGGAATGAATGACTGGGGAAATAGAAAAATGTTAGGAAAGAGAAGCAGGAAGTTAAATCCCTCTTTCTACCTTGTTCCCACTCCCAGCCAAATAGAGAAAAATGAACTATTCACCACTTCACTTCCAACTAATCTTCCCTGTTTAAATGTCCTCTGAATTAAACAACCAAAATTCTAGATTCAGGAATATTGTTTACATTAGGTAACAACTGATAACAAAGATAATGCAAACTGCACAGGTTTCTTCAAGAGAAGGACCATGTGATTTTAAGGAATAAGTTCCCTAGAATTGCAAGCTAAAGCCAACTTTTGTTCATTTTCTATCAATAGAGCCGGGGTGGCACAGCAGGTAGAGTGCTGTACTGCAGGCCACTGAAGCTGACTGTAGATCTGAAGGTCAGCGGTTCAAATCTCATCACCGGCTCAAGGTTGACTCAGCCTTCCATCCTTCCGAGGTGGGTAAAATGAGGACCCGGATTGTGGGGGCAATAGCCTAGCTCTGTTAAAAACTGCTATTGCTAACATGTTGTAAGCCACACTGAGTCTAAGGAGAAGGGCAGCATAAAAATTGAATGAATGAATCAATCAATCAATCAATCAATCAATCAATAAATCAATAAATCAATAAATTTTCAAGGGTAGAGCATGCCTCCAGACCAATTTAGATTTTTTTGGACAAAGTCAAGGAAGCTTGCACTATCAATAGTTTTTTATATTGATAGCAGTTATTACCTCTACAGTCTCAGCCCACATATCTTAAATATCAACTACTAGGGAACAACAATTGAAGAGACATATTTGCCTTCTATATATGTTTGTAGACTTCCTAAATGCCTTTGGCTATCCATTTACAGAATATCGTAGTCCGGAGTTCTCCAGATTGCAATAATTAATAATAATAATTTATTAGATTTGCATGCCGCCCCTCTCCATGGACTCGGAGCGACTCACAACAAATAATACAATATAACAAATCTAATATTAAAAACATATTTAATGTTTAAAAAAACGTATGTAACTCCAAGAATTCTGAAAGGTGAAATTCTAAGCACTAGAATCCAATGTTTATATCGTGTTTTTATACAGGAGCATCTACAATGACTTTTCTGGCTTCAAAACACTGAGTACAATAGAACAAGCAAAAATCCTAACCATTTAAAATGCATTGCATACATAGTACATGTGTAAAAAGGGGACAGTTTCAATCAATCACATGTGATGTTTCCAATCTAGTGAATGTCCTGTCACTCTTGTCTCATGTGGTGGACATGATTGGCTACTAGGCCGGGTTTCCAATTACATCATGTATACAAAATTATTCATTCTTCTCTTTCCAAAATAATCAAAACAATATTTGATTATTTTTCACTGAGCTCAGTTTAATTATAGAATAAAAAGCATTTGCATCAGCTATTATTTAAGCCATATTGAAATAATATATATTGCTCAAGGATATGTGGTGCCTTAGGCCAGGGGTGTCAAAAACACATCATCACAGCTGCATCACAGGGCATATCACATCTTTTTCCTTCGCTAATCCAGATGTGGGAGTGACCAGCACTTGACGTATCCAGCCCATGGGCCACGACAGCCTTGGTTGAGGCTATTATCCCATATACATTTATTGGGGTGCATTCCCAGATAGTAAAAATATAGGATTATGCCATTGGTAAATATGTAATTACAAAATAGGAACTATTGTAAATTCAATATCAAAGAAAGCCTGGCCAGTACTGCCAATCAGTGATTTATTTATTTATTTATTCATTCATTCATTCATTCATTCATTCATTCATTCATTTATTTATTTATTTATTTATTTATTTATTTATTAGATTTGTATGCCGCCCCTCTCCGTAGACTCCGTAGATACTGGAATGGAGGGATTAAAACTACATTTCAAGTTAAAGCATTTTCCTTTTTTGCGACATTTAATCTTCTCAGCTTCCCTGTATTGAAATAGTCTAAAAAGGAAGCAGAGGCCAGCAAATCATTTCTATGTTGATTTCAGTCCATTCCAGACATCTGGACAATCTTGAAATATATTAATAGCATTGAGAATAAGAATGGCAAATTATCATGCAAATTTCTTCCTTCATCATGAAAAACACCCTCAGGGAGTTACTGGAATCACTGCAATTTATTTATTTATTCATTATTTCTTTCTTTCAATTTAAATAGCTGCCCATCTCACAAAAAAGTCACCCTGGGCATCCTGCAATAAAAATATAAAATAGAGACCTCAATTTCCTTATAAACTAGGAAGAAGTATTATGCTAACAAAAATGTCTTTGTGTAAATGTATATTCCTGCCAATTTTTTTTCTACCATACTGTGGGTGTGGCTTATGCAGGACATCCTGCATTTTCTTTCAGCATCTTTCAGTCCAAATTGGATGCTCTGGGGTGGAGCTCCATTTTCGCTACCCCACTGTGTTACACCCCCCCCCCCCAATCCGGGCAGTAGCCCACCCCTGTTCATGCATAAAAAGGGACTTTAATGCAGAAATATAAGGCTTTTGTTTGTTTGTTTGTTTGTTTGTTTGTTTGTTTATCAGATTTGTATGCCGCCCCTCTCCGCAGACTTGGGGCGGCTCACAGCAATAATGATACAATGTAACAAATCTAATATTTAATTAATTTATAAAACCCCAATTTAGAAACCAATCATACATACTAGCATACCATACATAAATTTTATAAGCCTAGGGGGAGGGAAAATGTCAATTCCCCCATGCTTGACAACAGAGGTGGGTTTTAAGGAGCTTCCGAAAGGCTAGGAGGGTGGGGACAACTCTGATATCTGGGGGGAGTTGGTTCCAAAGGGTCGGGGCCGCCACAGAGAAGGCTCTTCCCCTGGGTCCTGCCAAACGACATTGTTTAGTTGACGGGACCCAGAGAAGGCCAACTCTGTGGGACCTAACTGGTCGCTGGGATTCGTGCATCAGAAGGCGGTCCCGGAGATATTCTGGTTCGGTGCCATGAAGGGCTTTATAGGTCATAACCAACACTTTGAATTGTGACCGGAAACTGATCGGCAACCAATGCAGACTGCAGAGTGTTGGTGTGACATGGGCATATTTAGGAAAGCCCATGATAGCTCTCGCAGCTGCATTCTGCACGATCTGAAGTTTCCGAACACTTTTCAAAGGTAGCCCCATGTAGAGAGCATTACAGTATTCGAGCCTCGAGGTGATGAGGGCATGAGTGACTGTGAGCAGTGACTCCCGGTCCAAATAGGGCCGCAACTGGTGCACCAGGCGAACCTGGGCAAACGCCCCCCTCGCCACAGCTGAAAGATGTTTCTCTAATGTGAGCTGTGGATCGAGGAGGACGCCCAAGTTGCGAACCCTCTCTGAGGGGGTTAATGATTCCCCCCCCCCAGGGTAATGGAAGGACAGATGGAATTGTCCTTGGGAGGCAAAACCCACAGCCACTCCGGGTTGAGTTTGAGTCTGTTGACACCCATCCAGACCCCAACAGCCTCCAAGCACCGGCACATCACTTCCACTGCTTCGCTGACTTTTGTGTGTTGTGAATAAAAACCACACACATATGAAGGATCTTCTAAAGAAGAAAAGGAGACTAGGAATAGCAGAGATATTTGTAATTTTAAAAACTTGAGCTAAAAAGTAAGCGTAGTTAATCGGGCATGTTAGTATAATTTTTGATCCAATATTAAATTATTAGGGGCATAGAAAATGTGAGGGGGTCCAGAATACTTTGTTAGAGAGATCAACTTGTGTTTAGAAAATACCATATGTATATGTCAAAGACCGATGATGCTCATAGTTGGAAAATTATGGTATACAGCATTAATAATATTGGAAATAATCAGTTATATAAACTTAATGAAAGCAAAGGAGACCAGCAAACTTGAATCATAAGCCTGGATCTAGCCCTAGCAAAGGAACTAGCAGAAGGTAGGGCAAACTGTATGCAGCTAATGTACAATATGAAGTATGCTTGTGGTTGAACATACAGGGAAACATTTCTGAACCTGGAAAGTTTCATAACATGGCTGAAGTGTCCAAACGGATATAAACAATTCCTATTCATAAGTATCCAAGAGCATTAATCTGTGAAGGTAATTTTCTTTGTAGACACAAAGAGATATAAAAGTAAAAACAGAATCTCCATAGCGTATAAAATGGACAGTGGTGTGTAATTGTTATCTAACTACTGAAACTGGGTAGAATAGATTAATGTTTAAACTAGACCTGTATTCAATAACCATGTTCAGAAAGTTATATGCCAAGGAATTTTGCTACTTTGCAAATATATCATCAAGCACCAGATCTTTGCAAATGACAAGGTCCCAAATTACATAAAGAATGTTGTGCAGCATCTGTTTTGCAGAATCCTAGTGTAATTGCCTGGCTGCCAGACTAATTCAGAATACTGAATATGCATGTGAATGTGAATGGCACAGAAAGGAACCAATCTTGAACCAATGCATGCGCCAAATTTGGGGTATGGTGGCAATTCATGTATTATATTTTAGTCCAAAAATGGTTTCTAGTATAATAGCAATAGCATTTAGATTTATATGCCGCTTCATAGTGCTTTTACAGCCCTCTCTCAGCATATTGCCCCCAACAATCTGGACCCTCATTTTACCCACCTCGGAAGGATGGAAGGCTGAGTCAACTTTGAGCCGGTGGTGAGATTTGAACTGCTGAACTACAGCTAGCAGTTAGCTGAAGTAGCCTGCATTGCTGCACTCTAATCACTGCCCCACTCTGGCACCTTTTAAGTTGAATTCTGTATCTGTTTTACTTTTAAGATACAAAGTTATCACTGGCTCTTCAGTGGTATGATATTAACTTGACTTTCAAACAAGGCAGAGATTTAATGAATGGCGATGATATCTTGAGCATGCTATATTTCACAGATCAATTATCAAAAGGAATTATGATTACAAAATACAGGTGAATGGCACAGAAAAGAGCCGTTTTTCAACCATCATATTATTGGCCAACAAATAACAGAGGCCATTAAAGCAGATAAAGTTCTTAAGGAATTTAAGGTAATCCAAGGATTTACACAGAAACATGCTATGGTAATCTCTATGGTGTTTTTTGAATATACTGTATATTTGAGGTTCAAATTCAGTAATGAGTTTAGGGGAAATCTTTAATTTGGTTTCATATGTGACTTTGTAGAGCATATTGACTTTTGCCAAATTTAAAATGTCTTTATTATCCCAAGCCTTGAAGGTGATGGTGATCACGTTCCACAGATAAATAATAAAATTAAAAAGATAGAATTTTAGTCTATGTTAAATTTATTGTGTTAATATGACAGCTTCAACTTTGAAAATTTCTTTGATATGATTCCTAAATCACTATTATATGTAGTCAGTTTATAGCCTGTCTTCCCACTATAAATGCTGCAATAATATTTCCTTCCTCTTATTCTGTAGCTCAAAGCCAATTCTGTTTCTATGGCATTTATCAATTTCTTCGATGTCTGCTTCCTGTTCTATCTGGCTTGGTGACAAGTATGCCTTTTTCTATAGCAGTGGTTCTCAGTCTTCCTAATGCTGCAACTCTTTAATACAGCTCCTCATGTTGTGGTGACCCCCAGCCATAAAATTATTTTCAGTACATGATTTTAAATTTACCCAGTAATTATAATTCGTAATGTGTCATTTTTATCTCTAATACTGCTGCTTTCAACACAGTAGCTGCTCTCTACACATGTGTGACTGGTCCGCATAAGTACATTATGGTGCCAACCCTATCAGATACACCTGTATTTGTACAGAGTTTATGTGATGGATTTGGCACGATAATATCATCACACCAAGTACTTGTATGTGGGTGTATCTGCATGTGGATGGACCTGCCTAGAGACAGATAGAGGAGCGATGTCTTGATTCCTAAGACCACTGGAAATATGTGTTTTCTGATGGTTTTAGGCAACCCCTGTGAAAGGGTCATTTGGCCCCTGTGAAAGGGTCATTTGACCCCTGTGAAAGGGTCATTTGACCCCTGTGAAAGGGTCATTTGACCCCTGTGGGGTCATGACCCACAGGTCGAGAACCACTGTTCTAGAGCATCTTATACAAAATTGCTAGGTGCATTTCTATTTTTATTAAATAGTTAATATAAAGGTAAAATAATTACCTAATCCTAATTTCTATCTTTTTATTCTAATAGTGACCATGCAATGCTACTTAAAGTCTAGTCTAGTGTGGCATCAGTACTCATAAATTGATATGGTATAAACATGGATCATCATTTTATGATCAGAGAAAAGTATAAAAACATAAGAGGAGTTATACTGAAACCCAGGCCAGTGGCACTATCTAATTCATCATTTTGTGAGAACATGATCAACCAAAATAGATCTGGAGAAATTCCCAAGTCAGATATGAAAGAAATAGCTCTATCTAGTAAGCCGAATTGTTTAATTTAAAAAAAAACATGTGAACTTTAAAGAAAATATAAAAGCAAGAAAAATGCAGAAAAAAGAATAAGACAATATGGTGCAAGTGAATAAATCACAGATTTAAAATTGTTTTAGAGAATATACCCTTGTAACATGCTGCTAATTAGTTGTAAATAGTTAAGTATATTTTATATAACATTTAAAATGCAAACAATTACCAGTAAATTAAAAACAAACATCAAGAATCATGTTTAATGTAATATAGATTACTGAATAAATTCAATAAAATCTTACATCAGCATAGACATCTAATAAATAATAATAATAATAATAATAATAATAATAATAATAATAATAATAATAATTATTATTATTATTATTATTATTATTATTATTATCATCATTATTATTATCATTATCATTATTATTATTATCATTATTATTATCATTATTATTATTATTTATTAGATTTGTATGCCGATGTAAGATTTTATTGAATTTATTCAGTAATCTATATTACATTAAATAATAATAATAATAATTATTATTATTATTATTATTATTATTATTATTATTATTATGTAGTGGTAGTGGTAGTGGTAGCGGTAGCGGTAGTGGTAGTGGTAGTAGTAGTAGTAGTAGTAATAATAATAATAATAATATTATTATTATTATTATTATTACTACTACTACTACCACTACCACTACCACTACCACTACCACTACCACTACATAATAATAATAATAATAATAATAATAATAATAATAATAATAAATTCAATCCACCTTAGCAGTAATGGATTGCAAATCAATAGTGGTTCAAACTTGTGAGCACGTACAATTCTGTGAATGCACAGAAGCAGGGGGCGGAGCCTCCCGCTGCCACTGTTACCAGTTTGTACTGGTAGCAACCCACTGTTGCACATTAGTAAGAGTCTAATGTCCCTTCTGAAATTGGAATATATAGAATAAACACAAATGTGATTTATGGTGGCAATCCATGTATGATATTAATAGTCTAAGAGTGGTTTCAAGTTTAAGTTGAATTTTGTCTCAGGTTTACCCTTAAACTACAAAGTTTTGAAATTGAAGTACAATTTGTTAGTCATTCTTCAATTGAAGGGTTAGATTAATTCAGGATCCCATTAAGGTTTGGTAAGGTTCAATAAGAATGTTATAGATAGAAGAGAGAATTCAGCTTCTAGTATTTATCTCATTTTAACATGGATTGTTTTACAAAACTGCTACCAAAAACAAGTAATCCAACTAGGTCATAAAATGTCAGCAATTTACTGTGAACCTTAGATTGAAAGAAAATTGGTATAAGAAGTTATGATTACTAAAATAGCCGTTAAAAATTGTTGGAAATGAAAAGCCACTAATAATTAAAAAGTACCACTTTAGATTCTGAGGACTAGTAACCATTGATAACCAATTTAAGTGAAAGATGTTGCACATTCGAGGAAGGAACTTGATGCAAACTGAAACTTGATAAATTTTGGCTTAGAAAACATTTTAGAAAGAGGAAAAGGTACTAGCATTGTAGTGGCAGCTAATCCACTCTATTTCCACAGTCTTTATGCAAACTTTTTTTAATATAAATTTTTATTGCTTTTAAAAATAACAGAAAAAGAAAAAAACAAAAGGTATTCATACTACATATTTTGCTTTTCTCTGTTTGATTTTGACACTTATTTTAAAAAACTTATGCATTTTTACACTAATGGGCTGCCAAAATTTTTACCGCCACACTGTGGGTGTGGCTTATTTTGTGGGTATGGCCTGATGGTTATGTGACTGGGTAGGAGTGGCTTGCCACCCATGTGACCAGATGGGAGTGGCTTGAACTATCATCATCATCCAAGTGAACTGTTAAGTCCTCGACTTACAACCTCACCAGTGTCACTTGCTGGGGTGACAATTTGCTTTGCGTTTCCCCTGCTCTCCTTCTTGGGTTACCCCCTGCCTCAGGCTGGGTAGCTAGGTGAATGGGTGCCAATCAGCTCCATTTCCGCCAGTGGAACTGTGCTCCACCCCGTCCTGCCTGCTGCCCACCCTACATTTTTATAAAATTCCAACCTTAATGCAAAGTTTATTCTATTAGGTAAAAAAACAAAGAATACGCTGACAGGTCTCTCAGAAAATAAAAGTAAAAATAGGCAATAAATTTAGATAATTTTTCCTGCAATCTTTCCCTCAGATTTTAGAAATGATTTATATCTTTAGCTTCTCCCTTTGATCTAGATGCAGCAGAGATTGAAAAAATGAATTATCATTTTTTACAATTCAGATTGCAATAGCTATAGAGATGGTTATGAATGTAATTATTTGTGTCTTTTAACAAGCTAGACAGACAGACAGTAGATGGAGAGAACAATGACTCAATTTAGGGTAATTATCCAGTAGTTTTTATACACTGTTTATAACAATCAGGATAGAAGCATCACAGCTGCCTGATTATCTCTGTAGGAAACCATATGGTAGCTAAAGCAAAGAAAATACTAAATACTATATCTTAATCTTGGAATCTTGGAGAATGGTAAGATTCATTATGGAGCTGGCTGAATTTGTGGTTTTAAAGTTTGAATGCAGGAGTGGGTTCTAAATACCTCACTGCCAGTCCATTTCTGCGCCACTTGGCCACACCTCATTGGCCTGCACATGTGCAGTGCTGAAAAATCCACCTCCTCCCCCAAAAACCGCACATGCTCAGAAGATTTTTTAAAAAATGAATAATTTTTTAAAAAAAGATGACTACAGTACATCCATGGACTGGCACCGACCAAACTGGTGCCCTGTCTTAATAATCCAGATAATCATTTTTCAGAAGTTAATTTTAATTAAAGAGATATGGAAAACCAGCATTTTATGATTATTTTGTCCCTCATTATTTTTGCCCTTTCAAAAAGAATATGTGAAAATATTCATCATGATGTCACCAGCAGGTCGCTACAGTTTGGGCTCAATGGTCCAAACTAGGAGGAACCCACCTCTGACTTATCTTCCAATATAGATAGTCCTTGACTTAAAACAATTCATTTATTGACTGCTCAAAGTTACAATGGCACTTTTAAAAAAGTGATGTATTACCATTTTTAACACTTGCAACCATTGCAGCATCTCCATGGTCACATGATCAAAATTCAGACACTTGGCAAGTGACTCATATTTATAACAGTTGCAGAGTCCCAAGGTCATGTGACCACCTTGAGTAGCCCTCTGACAAGCAAAGTCAATGGGAAAGTCAGAATGCAATAGCCGTGTTACTAACTTAATAACTTTAGTGATTCTCTTATCAACTATGGGAAGAGACATCATAAAATGGTGCAAAATTCAAAGGTCTCACTTAGCAGCAGAAATTTCGGGCTGAATTGTGGTCATAAACTGAGGACTACTTTTTTATAGTTGCTTTTCCCACTGGAGCTATTCTGCAACATCTGGCACATTTTATTAATCGTGTAACACTAATTTCTTTTAATGGATCTCCCAAAAGTCAGCAAATATACTGAGGGCCCTCAGAAGCTTTGGGGTTGCAATTATCCATGCTGGTTGCATTAGATTGTGGTTTGTAGTCCAACGTGTGTGGTACAAATATTATAATCTCCCTAAACAGTTTCCCCCCCCAGATTGCTCATTATCACATAGAATTGGGGTTTGTTTTTTTAAATAAAATACTCTTGTAATAAAATTCCTCCAGTTTAAAGCTGTTTCACTTTATATAGTCCATATTAACGTTACAGATTTTTTTTAATGAAAGATTTTGATGACAGTGATACTTCACAACACTAAAAGAGAGCTTCAGAATCAGCAGATTTGAAAAAGAATAAATCATATGACTAATATGATAATATAAAATTATATAGTTTCTTTATTAAAAAAATATCCAAATTTGGTCCAGAGTAGCACATCCATACTAGATACGGTATTTCTTGCAGGCAATACTCTATGGACATATTGTCTTAATAACCTAGTGTAGAGTTAAAAAGTCTTCCCCAAGATTTTGACAAAAGATGACAGTATGGCTAAATTCAAATGCTTCTGTGTATGCATTTCTTCAATGGTTGGCTAGGATTTAAATTGAACATTTGGGCATCTCTGTGGAGCTGTAGTCCTTGCTTACAAATGATTGCATATAGTAAAATATAGTAAAATAAAAGCTATATTTTGCAGAATTTCACCCATGGCTATGCCTATGTTAATATTATGCTATGACATAGAAATAGAGTTGAGCATGGTGAGGGTTTCTTCTGAATATATAGATTTGTATAAATAGTGAAAAATTATCCAGAATTCATATCAATATCAGTCAACATTCATTTTTTTTATTAAAACAAGGAAGTTTATTACTCAAACTTTTAAAAAGTATGATCATGTGGAATAGAAACATAAATACCTATCAAGATAGGCACTTGTATTAAAACATGCAATGCCATAAACTGAAGATATGATTTTTCATATATTCTTTTTGAAAGGGCAAAAATAATGAGGAACAAAATAATAAAAAAAGGCTGATTTTCCCCTATCTCCTTGATTAAAATTAACTCCGGGAAAATGATTGTTTGGATTATTAAGACATGCCTTGACTTATAAATACAAAGGCATATCTAAAGATTGCTGTAAACATGCTATATTTTTGCTTAAGGTAAATATCCTTGTATCTGCTTCTTTCAGTTTGAATAAATTCAGACACATTTGCCAGGGCTTGTAAAGCTAAATTCCTGAGCCCGTCACTAAATATTCAGCACATTTTGAAAGATGCTGAGCTATATAAAGTTCCTTCTTGCAAAGCCTCTTTTTGCCTTTCAAAATCTATCTATCTCCAGTATCTATCTATCTATCTATCTATCTATCTATCTATCTATCTATCTATCTATCTATCTATCTATCTATCTCTATATGATCTCTCCCCACACCTTCTCCCCTTCCTTCAAAAATCATTCTCCCTTTTTTCTCTCCTATTTCTAATGCTTAGACAGAACTAAACATCCATTGCACATTTATTTCTTTAGATAAAAATCTGTAACATTCAGAGCATCATTATGTGTTCCTTGTAGAACAGACATTTACAAAAGGGTTCAATTTAAAGCAACAATAATATAGAAACTTACCTGAAGGAAATAAGTCTGACCTATACCATTCAGTTTTTGTCTGTCATAGTAGTAGAGAGATTTGGGGAAGAGAGAGAGAAAAATAGAGAGGATCAGAGTCTTTTTCTATGACAGAGAGCTGGCTGATTTTTTTCTATCCAGCTGAAACTCAGTTCCCTTTTCCTCTTTTATAAACAATCAGCAACTGTTCTGGGGGGGCTTTTTGCATTTTTCATGGGGCTCATGGGCTTACCTTCTGCCTTCCTATTTGGATGCTGGGGTTGTGGTTAATGCTAGTGCTGGGAGTGACAAGCTCCCTCCAGTCACACTCCTTCTTCCTCTCGCGGTGAACCAGCTGTAGCTTTAGCTGCTGCTTCAGCTGCTATTAGTACCTCAATGGCGACAGCAGATCTCATCTCAGCTTTTAACTGCCACCTACTGAATAAATAGGGGATGCACATCTTTTGCAAGGAGCTGCATTCTGCCTTTATACATTTATTTGGTGGCTGATTTCTGGTCACTCCTTTCTATCATGCAGGGAGTCTTCTAGAGCTCATAAGTATTATTCCAAGAACAGCTCTGGGTTGCATTGGATTCTCTGGATTCCAATTGTCTGGAAAGTAGATTTTTTTCTTCCAGCCTCAAAGCTCAGATGGAAGAAATCAGGATCAGAAACCACAGAATTTCAGCACCAGAAAACATAAAAAGTTGGCCAGTTCATAGCTTTGATTGGCAAAGGGTGTACATTTGTGGCAATTTGGAGGTGCAGATCTAATCACAGGTGAAAGTTCATCCTCTGGTAATTTTTGAATGCTCTTGGTGTGGAAATTCTAGTGTGCTAAACCAGGGGTGTCAAACTTGGTTTTATTGAGGGAAATTTAATTTAAAATTTAATTTAATTTAAAATTTAATTTAATTTAATTTAATTTAGTTTAGTTTAGTTTAGTTTAGTTTAATTTAATTTAATTTAATTTAATTTAATTTAATTTAATTTAATTTAATTTAATTTAATTTAATTTAATTTAATTTAATTTAATTTAATTTAATTTAATTTAATTTAATTTAATTTAATTTAATTTAATTTAATTTAATTTAATTTAATTTAATTTAATTTAATTTAATTTAATTTAATTTAATTTAATTTAATTTAATTTAATTTAATTTAATTTAATTTAATTTAATTTAATTTAATTTAATTTAATTTAATTTAATTTAATTTAATTTAATTTAATTTAATTTAATTTAATTTAATTTAATTTAATTTAATTTAATTTAATTTAATTTAATTTAATTTAATTTAATTTAATTTAATTTAATTTAATTTAATTTAATTTAATTTAATTTAATTTAATTTAATTTAATTTAATTTAATTTAATTTAATTTAATTTAATTTAATTTAATTTAATTTAATTTAATTTAATTTAATTTAATTTAATTTAATTTAATTTAATTTAATTTAATTTAATTTAATTTAATTTAATTTAATTTAATTTAATTTAATTTAATTTAATTTAATTTAATTTAATTTAATTTAATTTAATTTAATTTTTTAACTCAACTCAACTCAACTCAATTCAATTCAATTCAATTCAATTCAATTCAATTTATAACCACCCAACTCCTTGCAGACTCTGGGCAGCATACAGTAATAAAAATAATCTAGTATATAACAATATAACAACATGATAAAACAGTAACAATGTAAAGCAGTTTTAAAACCCCAAAATAAAACAATCATTCAACAACATTCATATTTCTAGGGCCGGAGCTGGTTGGCCTTGCTCAATAGCCCCAGGTCCTCCGGAAGAGCCATGTTTTCACAGCCTTTCAGAACGGTAGGAGAGTGGTGGCAATATGCATCACCAGGGGCAGTTGAATCCACAGAGCCAGAGCCACTACAGAGAAGGCGTTCCCTCTTGCCAACTAAGTCAGCCACTAGGAGCTAATCATTTCTGAGTCTATGCAGAGAGTTGAAACTGAAAGTTAAGCTTAAGGCTGGGGTGGCACAGTAGTTGGAGCCGGGGTGTTGTAGTGGTTAGAGTACAGCACTGTAGGCTATTTCAGCTAACTGCTAGCTGTAGACACAACACTGAGGAATGCAACTGAGTTACAAGTCCCAGGTAGGACACGCATCTCTAAGCTCTCCCCACCCAAGATACCTTCCCTAGAAGTTCGTCCAGAGCAACTGATGCCCTGGCTGTGTTTGGAAGTTGAAACCCGGAGTTTGGGGAAAGAAAGAAAGATTTCTCCTGCTTTCCTTCCAGGCAGCCAATAGCAGAAGCCACTGAATGGAAAAAAAGTAAACATATGTATAAACAAATTGATTGTCTGTAACATTGATACCATAACATTCTTGAAGAAATGTTTGAAGTTTGAATGCAATATTTGATAAGAGCTAGAACAATTTTGCCTTAGAAGGCTGTAATTGGTTTACAGACATAATTCCTAATTTTCTATTTGCTCTAGTCATTATTTAGAATTATGAAATTTCAAGTCCATACAGTTGGAAGACTGTCCAGGTTTGAGAAGATTAAACCAGAACATAACAACATAACATAATTTTAAAATAACTATTTTGCTCTGTGTTCGCATGGTGTAAATTGTGCACTTGTGCCAGATACCATGGTAGAATTACATAATTTGTTCAATGATATCATAATACATGTCATCATCTTGGTGTCATCATGGCTTGTTTTGGATACTGCTGCATCCCAGTTATCTTTCAGTCTAAACTCATTGGGATATTTACTAATAGAATACAGTACTCACCTTTTTCTTCATTTTCTAAGGCTGAATTCAGACAGCACCATAACTGGGTTAATTAAAAACCTAGCAGCCTCATTTGCACAATATACTAAGCACTCATTTTTTAACATCGTTAATGCAGTCATAATTTAGCGTGTTGTGCAAACAGAACGTCTTGGGTTTATTTCTCATTCAATATACTGTGTCAGCCTTGTATGTGGATGAATTTATTAAATGAATCGAGTGGATTATGTAAACACCATCTCAGAACGCTTGAGCGGCCTGTATGGTCGGTTTGCAAAATGTCACTTCCTATTTATTCATTCTTTTAATTAAAAGAAACTAATGAAAATAGTAACAGGTGGGACAAAGAGCCTGGCAAATCCCAAAAGAACTGTCCACCGAGCTGTCGTTGCCTATTCCTGCAGGAAATCTATGACCAATTGCTTCAGAAACGAGAATATGCTTTCTCTTCTTCAAACATCTGCCCTTTTGTGAAAATGAAGCCAAAAATGGAGCCATGGTGTATACAAATATTCATTCTCCAAATTTAATTCAGCACTGGTGTAACTAGCTAACTGTATTTCTGCATAAGCTGACTCCTTGCTGACATCTAGACAAAGGATGAAAAATGCCCCCTCCAATGGAATATTAGAGGTTCATTTATTTAAGTTTTACTTAAACATTTTGAGAAGATTAGAAAATGAGGCAAATAAGTGCATTCATAAATTAACAAAACAAAAAGGCTATTTTAAAAAAAATTAGGATGCTTTAACTCAAGAACCCAGATATGAAACCCAGCAGTTTAATTTGGCTTAGCAAGTTAAAAAATACATCTATCTGTCTGTCTGTCTGTTTGTTTACTGACTGACTGACTGACTGACTGACTGACTGACTGACTGACTGGCTGGCTGGCTGGCTGGCTGGCTGGCTGGCTGGCTGGCTGGCTGGCTGGCTTACTTACTTACTTACTTACTTACTTACTTACTTACTTACTTACTTACTTACTTACTTACTTACTTACTTACTTATTTTTAATTGGACTTTTATGCTGCCCCTCTCTGGATACCTGTGATGCTACCAAAGTAGTATCTGTATTCAGCCCCCCCAAGGAAACATTGAAAAATGAACTGCTTTATCAAATATAAGTGATGAAACCCACAAATCCAAGAAATCGCTGTTTGAATATGATATGCACAGATTGAAGAATTATGGACTTTGAATTCTCCCAGACACAGCTGTTGCCCGATATCCAGTGAAGGGCTACCAATTTTTTTTACTACCACACTGTGGGCATGGCTTATACAGGACGCCATGCGTTTTCTTTCAACATCTTTCAGTGAAAATTAGGTGCTCTGGGGTGGAGTTCCACTTTTGCTACCCCATTGCGTTCCCCCCCTCATCCTGGCAGTAGCCCACCGCGGCCGATATTCCATGTATATCGTAACTTACGATTCGTAAGTGAATTGCTTCCACTTTGAAAATATTGGCTTCTGCCGGATAGAAATGATTTTGCCTAAGGGGATCAATTCTCCATTATTATCAGATACTCCAGGATCCTAGGAGCAAACTCAGGAAAGAGCCTCAGCAAAATGAAAGGCCCAGCTCAGGTACTCAGTTCCAATAACAATAAGAGCCATCTTGGCAGCCAACATTAATGAACATTTCTGGAATCAGCTTGGCTCAAATATATATATTTTGTTGCTGTTGTTTGGATTTAACTGTTTAACTGTTTGTATTTAAGAAGAACCATTTGTCTAATCACTTGGAACTGTAATAAAATCATCTCGCAGTATTATGGATTGGATTTTTGGTTTTCCCCAATCTTTATTTTTTTTTAACAAAGAATGTAAATTGAGATTCCGTGTGTCTCTGATTATCTAATTGGGTGCCTACTATTTCTAGATGCTCATGCAGAGTTTCTTCAATCCTAATTATTTGCTCACCTATAACTCATGTTAAAAATGTTTATTTGACAGTTCTCTTTCCCATTTCAGTTAAAGATAGGCTTTTATACTTATTGTGTTTACTTCATTCTATTCATTACAATGGAGAAATTTTAAAATTTAACAGTGGGAGATGGAAGAAGGAGGGAGGGGGGGAAAGGAGAAAAGGATAAAAAGGGAAATAGGAACTTTTAGTCCTAGAATATAAAGTATGGAATCTGTCATGGTTAGCTCTGGTCCAGCTCCTGCCCCAAGGACTGTGGATGTGGGGGAGACATCCACATGCCGCAGGCCTGTTTTGCTCCCGGTGGAATCTGCTGATGAAGGCTCCTCTGACCAAGAAGACATGAGTGACAGGGAGGAGGAGAGTGTGGCAGACAGCTCAGAAGGAGATCAATTATCTAGATTTTCCTTGGATTCAGAACAAGAGTTAATGATACAGCCATGCATGCGGAGAGCGATGCATAGGCAGCAGCAACTGAGAGATTATTATCAAAGAAAATGAGGCCACCTAGTTGGGTGGGGCTGTGGTAATTAGTGAGGTTGCTACAAAGAGCAGGGTGTGGGTTTGGCCATTGTGGAGGATTATCTGATCATTGTGTTTCGTGCCTGCCTTGCTGACTTAGACCTTGGTGTATTGCTTTTTCCCCACTTTGAAACTAAAGCAGAGCAAAGTGTGTTTCACTTTGTGAAAGAAGAAGGACTGTGAATTGCCTCACAGCTGCAAGCTAAGTATCTCAGAACTGATAAGGGACTTGTACCAATTACCAGGTTGTTTGGAGACAAGTGCTCTTTGCTATACAAAAAGAGGGCTTAGTTTAAGTGAATTTTCGTTATAAAGAACATTGTTTTGAATTTTCAAATGTGTGTGTGTCTGAAATTGGTACCTGTGAATTTTCGGGAAGATTCTACCAGAGAGCCCGACAGAACAGAATCTATTTTGATTCACTTCTCCGGGTCCCATCAACAAAACAATGTCGTTTGGTGGGGCCCAGGGGAAGAGCCTTCTCTGTGGTGGCCCCGGCCCTCTGGAACCAACTCCCCCCGGAGATTAGAATTGCCCCCACCCTCCTCGCCTTTTGTAAACCCACCTCTGCCGTCAGGCATGGGGGAACTGAGATGGGGGAACTGAGATATTCTTTCCCCCTAGGCCTTTACAATTTATGTATGGTATGTTTGTTTGTATGTATGTTTGGTTTTACAATAAGGGTTTTTAGCTGTTTTTGTATTGGATTTACATGCTGTCTTTTATTACTGTTGTTAGCCGCCCCGAGTCTCCGGAGAGGGGCGGCATACAAATCCAATAAATAAATAAATAAATAGATAGATAGATAGATAGATAGATAGATAGATAGATAGATAGATAGACAGACAGACAGACAGACAGACAGACAGACAAACAAACAAACAAACAAATTTATATAAATAGAAATAAGAAAGAAATCTTTAGAGGAAATGCATATTACATAACAACAAATAAATAATAAATAAAAATAAATAAGATTAAAGTTGTGATTGAAATAGAAACTGCAGAATTAATAAAGACAGATAGACAACATGGTTAGCTTTGGAGAGCAACTGGATTAGAGGCTTTTTGAGCATCACCAGGAAGAGAAATATAAGCATCCCCATCCTGCACACCCGTCCCCATCTGATTTCATCCCTCCCTTGGCTCTGTAGGCATTCACACCTCCACTCCTACCCTACTTGCAAATGTATGCAAGAACATATATATATAAATACATAACCTTATAGATGGAGAAATGTCTCATCATCACCTAGGCTTCAACATCATCTGGGTAATCAGGGAATTTGAGTCAGGATTCAGTTGAAAATAAGAATCTTCCATGCCCACTTTTTCCCCCAAAATCCTGTACTATAAACCTAACTGTTCTTATGAACAGTAAGGACTCTAAGTTATATCTTGACTATTACATGTTCGTTTTGCTAGCAAAAGCTCTAACTCTCCTCCACATTATCCATGTGAATTTTATTAATTTATTTATTTATTAATCAGATTTATATGCCGTCCCTCTCTAAGGAATAATGTGGAATCAGTGGTAAAATCTACTTACCTTCCCTACCGGTTTGGAAGCATGTGATTTTCACCCTCTGCACATGCAGAAAGCTTTGCACATGTGCAGAGGGTTAAAAAAAGGAAATGGTGGTATCCAGGTGGGTGGGTGGGTGGAGCCTCACATTGCCGGTGCTACCAGTTCTCCGAACCACCACGGCCGCCGATATCAGTATGCCCAAACCTGGCCGAACTGGTAGCCAAACTGGTAGCCCTACATGGCATCGGACCAGAGTACCTATGAGACCGCCTTCTGCCACACAAATCCCAGCAGCCGATTAGGTCCCACAGAGTTGGCCTTCTCCGGGGTCCTGTCGACAAAACAATGCCATCTGGCGGGACCCAGGGGAAGAGCCTTCTCTGTTGTGGCCCTGGCCCTCTGGAATAAACTCTCCCGAAAATTCAAACTGCCCCCACCCTCCTCGCCTTCCATAAAATGTTGAAGACTCATCTTTGCTGCCAGGTGTGGGGGAATTAATCTCCCCCTCCTTCTTTTTCGCTGACCTTTATTATGTTTATGTTCAGTCGCCCTGAGTGTGTATGTTTGTGTAGTAGATAGGTTTTTTATAACAATGTATTTTAAATTAGTTTTTTTTTAAAAAAAATTAACATTAGATTTGTACTTCATGGCACCAGACCAGAATATCTCCGAGACCGCCTTCTGCTGCACGAATCCCAGCAACCGATTGGGTCCCACAGAGTGGGCCTTCTCTGGGTCCCGTCAACTAAAGAATGTTGTTTGGGGGGCCCCAGGGGAAGAGCCTTCTCTGTGGCGGTCCCGACTCTCTGGAACCAGCTCCCCCCAGAGATTAGAACTGCCCCTACCCCCCTCGCCTTTTGTAAACTCCTCAAAACCCACCTTTGTCGTCAGGCATGGGGGAACTGAGATATCTCCCCCGGGCCTATACAATTTATGTATGGTATGTTTGTACGTATGTCTGCTTAATAATGGGGTTTTAAAAATATTTTAAATTGTAAATTATTAGATTTGTTATGAACTGTTTTATTGTGTTGTGAGCCGCCCCGAGTCTACGGAGAGGGGTGGCATACAAATCTAATAAATTATTATTATTGTTGTTGTTGTTGTTGTTGTTGTTGTTATTGTTATTATTAATAATATTATTATTATTATTATTATTATTATTATTATTATTATGTCTATGGAGAGGGGCAGCATACAAATCTAATAAATAAATAAATAAATAATTTCACCCCTGAGTTGAACTAGTCTTTACATAGGCTTGTCAGCAAAAACACTACATCTCTCTGACCTGACATACCTTCTGAAATGGTGCAGCCCACCCAATTGATAAATACCCTACTTTGAAGGGGTTACAGTCCAATTGATCTGTGACTGTGACTTATGAGGATTAGATCTAAGACAACTAGGGTGGAATGGGGGCAGGGAAACCTGCATTACTGCAGAGGCAACTTTTCAGATTAACGTCAGGCACTGCCTGTTAATCTTTCTGCCAAGTGATTTGGGTTCCTGTGATTGCACAGCTCTTGAAACAAACATCTGTCATATTTTAAAAATTAGAGCTCTGTGTTTCAAAACTGCCCTAAAAATAACACTGTCCTAGTTTCAAGCCTCCTTCTAAAAGCTAAGTTAAAAGGCAGCACACCCACTATCTGTGTGAAATCTTTAAACAGATTCCTATTCATGTCTTTATTTTAAAAGACAGCTTGGAATTGATAGCCTTGGTATCTGAGATGACTGTTTGTGGCAAAAAGCCCAAAACCCATAGGAACATTCTGGTTTGTCAGCATTTTGCTAAAGAAAGAACCGTATTTTCCTGAAGTAGAGGGAGAAGAAGCTCAGAAACCCACTGAATGCGTTCTACAAATGTCCATTTTTATCTCCTCCTGCCTCACCTAGGTAAACAGAACAGTAGATATTATTCATCTTTTTGAATGTGAAAAGATCCTTAATATGCAATTCCTTCTATAGCCTTTTCATCCCAAAGGCCATGTTCTATCAAGGATTAAGCTTCCAAGAGCATGTAGCCTTTTGCAATATCAGACAAGGGAAGACATGCAACAAAAATATATTGTGGTGCAGGTTATTTTATAGTTGTTTATGACACAGGTATGAAAAGTGTTGAATATGCAATGACTAATATGTAAATAGAAACATAGAAGACTGACGGCAGAAAAAGACCTCATGGTCCATCTAGTCTGCCCTTATACTATTTCCTGTATTTTATCTTACAATGGATATATGTTTATCCCAGACATGTTTAAATTCAGTTACTGTGGATTTACCAACCACGTCTGCTGGAAGTTTGTTCCAAGGATCTACTACTCTTTCAGTAAAATAATATTTTCTCATGTTGCCCTTGATCTTTCCCCCAACTAACTTCAGATTGTGTCCCCTTGTTCTTGTGTTCACTTTCCTATTAAAAACACTTCCCTCCTGAACCTTATTTAACCCTTTAACATATTTAAATATTTCAATCATGTCCCCCCTTTTCCTTCTGTCCTCCAGACTATACAGATTGAGTTCATTAAGTCTTTCTTGATACGTTTTAAATAGTTTGGGATTTAAATACTGGATAATGATTGGTTGTTTGCTGAGCGGGAGATTTGAAATACTGTCAGTTACTTTGGGTGGGAAGCCAAAGGGATATAAGAACAATAGCCCAGAGCCATTTGCTTTGTTCACCAATTACATTGTAGCGGTTGGTGAGACAATGTTACTCCTGTAGCTCAAACAATAAACTATGAAGATTCCGAGCGCCTAAGCTCTGTTTATTTCAAAAAGGTAGAGCTTTCATTAGGACATCATGGAGCATGCTCCAGTATATTAACATTGTCATGGTAAGGATGCCTCTACAGGAGCAATATGGCAGCAGAGATTGAAATTAACAAACTACAATTGCACACAGCTGTATATTGAATAATCCGTCATTCACACATGCAAACTCATCTGCACCAACTTCAGTTCTACAACTTTGATTAATTCCACAAGAAGTTATCTAAAAATCAGGCCTGAGTTGACATTAATATGCAAATAATATTCAGACCTATTAATCCTTTTCTCCAAATCCAGACTAAACCATTAATATTCTGAACCAATTCTTGAGTATAATAAGAACTAGAAGAGGGTCAGTACATTTTGACTCCGTCAAGCAAAATGGTGAGACTGTCAGCATTAGGAGTGTGAAATCTGCTATGGATTTCTATGGCAACAGATTGTAATATCTGCCAAATAGATTTTGCAACAGTTCAGAAGACTGTACTGAAGAAGGCATAGTAGCAATTGGCTTTTACTGGTCAATAGCTCACTTCCAAAACATTCATTCATTCATTCATTCATTCATTCATTCATTCATTTATTTATTGGATTTGTATGCCGCCCCTCTCCATAGACTCGGGGCGGCTAACAACAGTGGTAAAAACAACATGCGACAATCCAATACTAAAGCAGCTAAAAACCCTTATTTTAAAACCAATCATACATACACACATACCATATATAAATTGTAGAAGCCTAGGGGGAAAGAATATCTCAGTTCCCCCATGCCTGACGACAGAGGTGGGTTTTAAGAAGCTTACAAAAGGCAAGAAGGGTGGGGGCTATTCTAATCTCTGGGGGGAGTTGGTTCCAGAGGGCCGGGGCCACCACAGAGAAGGCTCCAACAACCCTTTCTTTTTAATGAACTACATACAAAAGAGGTCCTATGTTAATTACTGTATAAAGGAAAGTACCCTGAGAAGATTTATATTATAAAACCATTTCCAGAAAATTGATATAACAATGAGAAATTTGCATTAAATGAAAATTTATTTATTTTTATTTTATTTATTCGATTTTTTTATGCCACCCTTCTCCTTAGACTCAGGGCGGCTTACATGTTAGCAATAGCACTTTTTAACAGAGCCAGCATATTGCCCCCACAATCCGGCTCTTTTTTACCCACCTTGGAAGGGTGGAAGGCTGAGTCAACCTTGAGCCGGTGATGAGATTACAGAAATAATTATGTTAACTACCAATGTTAGGAATTATATGCCCAAACTCCATAGGCAAGGAAACCTACGAATATAAACTGACACAAATCTTTTAAAAAATCATTAGAAAAACAAACCAAAATGCTTCCATCAAGAGTGGGTTCCCCTTACCTTCACCATTGGTTCGCGTTGCGGCGTTTCACGCATGTGTGCTTGATATGCTTGAGCACATGCACTGCTCCCTTCATGCAATTCTGTTTCCGCACATGCTCAGTAGCTATAATCAGCCTGAAACACAGCTGAAGAGCTGATCAGCTGGGCTTCGGGCAAAAGAATAAAGGTAAGTATAATCCCGGGGGCAGGTGGGAGGGCCCTTTTTCAAGCAGCAGCAGAGGAAAAAACATCCAAACAATAAAAGATTCAGAACCCCCTCCCCCCAAAAAAATTGGTGGTGCCCACAGACTGGCACTGACCAAACTGAATCCATGAGGCCATTGTGACATCACCAGGGGTTTGCTACCTGTTGGCCAATCCAGTCTGAATGGGAAGGAACCCATCCTGGCTTCCATGCTGAGCTTCATAGGAAAAGAGATTGTTATACTTATGCTTATTTATAAACATAGAAACATAGAAGACTGACGGCAGAAAAAGACCTCATGGTCCATCTAGTCTGCCCTTATACTATTTCCTGTATTTTATCTTACAATGGATATATGTTTATCCCAGGCATGTTTAAATTCAGTGACTGTGGATTTACCAATTTATTTCTTTATTAGAGTTGGAAAGGACCTTGCAGGTCATCTAGCTATCGTGGGGTTACCTAGGTTTGCCCACGTCTCTCCAACACAGCATTGACTGCCGATCAGTTTCCGGTCACAATTCAAAGTGTTGGTAATGGCCTTTAAAGCCCTACATGGCATCGGACCAGAATACCTCTGGAACCGTCTTATGCCGCATGAATCCCAGCGGCCGATTAGGTCCCACAGAGTTGGCCTTCTCCGGGTCCTGTCGACTAAACAATGTCGTCTGGGGGGCCCCAGGGGAAGAGCCTTCTCTGTGGTGGCCCCGGCCCTCTGGAATCAACTCCCCCCAGAGATCAGAACTGCCCCCACCCTCCTTGTCTTTCGCAAACTACTTAAGACCCACCTATATCGCCAGGCATGGAGAAATTGAGATATCTCCCCCAGGCTTTTTATAGTTTTATGTATAGAATGCGTGTGTTGCATGGTTTTTTAAATGATGGGTTTTTAGATGTTTTTTAATATTAGATTTGTTTACATTGTCACACTGTTTTATTATTGTTGTGAGCCGCCTGGAGTCTTCGGAGAGGGGCGGCATACAAATCTAATAAATAATAATAATAATAATAATAATAATAATTATTATTATTATTATTATTATTATTATTATTATTATTATTATTCTCTAGTCCAACCCCCTGCTCAAGCAGGATTTCCTACACCATTTGAGACAGATGGCAGTCCAATCTCCCCTTGATGGTCGCAAGTGTTAGGGCTCTCACGACTTCTGCTGGCAAACTGTTCCACTGGTTGACCGTTCTCACCGTCAGAAAGTTTTTCCTCACTTCCAGACTATATCTCTCCTTGGTCAGCTTTCATTCATTATTCCTTGTTTGACTTTCTGGTGGCTTGGAAAACAGCCTGACCCCCCTCCTCTCTGTAGCATCCCCTCAAGTATTGGAACACTGCTATCATGTTGCCCCTGGTCCTTCTCTTCACTAGACTGGCCAAGCTCAGTTCCTGCAACCGTTCTTCATATGTTTTATTTTCCAGACGCTTTATCATCCTGGTTGCTCTCTTCTGCACTTTCTCTAGAATGCACATCCCAGATGAACAGGGCCTAATGGAATTCCACAGAAATCTGCTTAGCAGAATTCTAGGATACAACATTAGTTCTAGAGTTTGAACTCTGTCCAAAACAGTTGGGTTGGCAATGTATGAACCAACAATATGCATTATAACTGAGCTACTGTATGTCTGTTTAGCAGAGGTGTTGCAGACTGCCACAAGAGGGAGCTAGAGTTCATTGCTTATTTCTCTGAGTCATCCTCTTTGTTTCTCTTTATCTGGCTACTTACTGTTAATGGCTACTCACTGTTAAATTAGCTCTGCAATATCTCTGTATTGTAGTTATATATTATAGCAAAAATGTGTTTAGGACTGATATCTTTGTTTGCTAATTATGACAAAGACAACTGGTAAGAAAGACTATGTACTTGGTAATATTTGGATTATTATTATTATTATTATTATTATTATTATTATTATTATTATTATTTATTGGATTTGTATGCCGCCCCTCTCCGCAGACTCGGGGTGGATTGCTATTCGGACTTATTATGTGTATGACTTTAGACTGTTTATCTGAATATGCTATTTCTCAAAGTAAACTTTAATTCAAGTTAGTATATCTCTGTGTGGCTGAGTAGTTAGTCATAACTAATCTCAATTTAAACGTTTCTGTGTGTGCACAGCCTTGGTAAACAAGGATTACTCTGCTTATACATTAACATACACAAAAGCCTTAAAGCAATTTTAGCATTTTAGATTGCCTTACCATATGCAACTTGAATAGCCTGGTCATAGGAATTATTATTATTATTATTATTATTATTATTATTATTATTATTATTATTAATTACATTTGTATGCTGCCCTTCTCCGTAGACATGTTCATGACAATCTGACAATAGGTTTATATTACAAGGTTGCGGTTTCATTTCATTACAGGAGAAAATTATTCTAGATACTTTTCTCACAACTGTACCATGCTATCGAAAAAGAAACCAAATGTAGAGGTTTGGACAGTTCTTTCCTGTAAAAGAGGAACATATATCTTTGAAAGTCTTCCTGCTATAACCCTTTGAACCCAAAAGAAAAGGTGACACATTTTTTTCCAGACAGAAAAAAATGAGGTTTAATAAACAGATGTGACCATTTCACATAAACATTTGCTGCCTCAACATCATGCCTTTCCAATATATAAACATGTGATATATACAGAAACTCGGTATCATGTATAAGTGCAAAATGCAATTTCAGGACAAAATTTCTGCACTTCCATATTTCTGTTTCTGTTAGGTCAAAGGGACTATTGCTGTTGACCTGCATTTTTATAATGTGCTTTGCTGAGAAAAGGGATATTCCGAAGTATAAATATATTTTGTAAAAGCAGTGCTTTGCTAGAAAAATATCCTTTTGCTTCAGAGTAGAACTTGCCTCCCTCTCTTAACAAATATTTAAGAAAGGCCACATTTTGGTTCAAAATGATTGGGGGGTGGGGGGCAGTGTTCCTTCTAATTGTTTTGGGGGGTGGGCAGAAAAGTATAGTGCCTGAGCGGCAGTCCCTTCAGGACTGGGCGGCACATAAATAATAAATAAATGAATGAATGAATGAATGAATGAATGAATGAATGAATGAATAAATAAACAAACAAACAAACAAACAAGCAAAAAACCCACCCTGTTTTGCCTCAGAGAATTTCAAAATAAAATACTGTACTGTGTGTCTATAACAGTGAGCTCATAATAGGGCAACTCTATCAATATCAAAATGCCACTTAAATAGTTGAGCTAGTTTCAAACTAGATTTTGATTTTCTTTCTCTCTTCCTTACTCCCATTCTTTTTCTTTCTCTTTTCCTTCCTCTCCTTTTTCTATCTGTTTCTCTCTCTTCCTCTCTTCCTCTCTCTCTCCTTCCCTCTCACTCTTTCCCTCTCGGCTTCTGGGCAGGTTTGGAAAACTCTGAGTTGATGATGATTTTTAAGTGAGCGATTGCTCACTGCTCAGCTTAGAGGGAACTATGGTGGGGGTGGAATCAGTTGTAAGATCCCTTTAAATGAAATGCAATCTGAAACAGTATGGTTCTCTTTTTACAGGAAGATAGCTTCTAACCAGCTATGTGCTTCTTTTTTCAGGAGGAGGAATCATTTGGTTGTTTTCTTTAAAGCTGAATTTAACCACCAGGCTTGAATAATATGCTTTCCCTCCATCCATCTTTATTCAACTTCGACCTAGTTTTGCATCAGGATGGGGAAGTCACAGGGAAATGTTTCCTTGAAAAATGGAACAAAAATAACCTGGTGGAAGAGTTGGAGAATCCTTCTGCAGAACATCCACTCAGACTTCTGGTAAGAGAACAAACTTTATAATGGCCAGTGACCAGTGCAACATCTGCTAGGAAATATCTGTGTTTCCCTTCCATCAGACAAGTAAAGGGCAGAAACGAGGATATTGGCCTCTGGCCAGTTTAACTATTCACACATGACCAATTCATGCTAAGCAAATGTGGACCTTGATGGGGGGAAAAAAACCCTATCAACTAACAAGTTTAAAGATAAATGTTGCAAAGCAATGGTTATTTTACTTAGGAAGCCTTAGGTTTTTTTAAAAAAAAAAACAGGTCAGTGACACAGCTTTTTTAAAAATAAACAGAGGTCAGTGACACAGCTTTTTTTTAAACAAACAGAGGTCAGTGACACGGCTTTTTAAAAAATCAGAGGTCAGTGACACAATATACGTGAGTACTCGGGAATCCACCTCAATGAAAAGGGTCCTTGTGGCTCTCAATGAAATTAAAGTTAAACTAATTTTAATATTTTAAATTATTTTTTAAAGAAGCTTCTTAAATATTTTAAAACCTCAGGAGGGCGCTAGACTTTTAGTAATGACAGGGCCTGAAAATATTCCTGTTCATCAAAATATGTTTTCCCCTCTAGGTCTTCTGAAATGAGAGCGATTCTATTTCTGGGGGCAAGAAAAATCCCTGTCATCCTTCAGTCAGGTCCAGCAGTGGGCTACTAGCCAGAATGCTAAATTGCGCTTGCCACCACGGCTCATAAGTGCTTGCAGGGCCAACACAATTTTGCTTCTGCACCTGTGGAGGTAGCAAAATCGCTCACAGAGCCATAGGCGCACCAGTGTTTTGGCAATATTTTTTTTGCTTCTGCACATGCCAAAACACGGGCGCACCTGCTGCTCCATGTGCAATTTTACTACCTCCACAGATGCAGAAGCAAAATCACCCTGGCCCCACAAGCATTTACGAGCCGCGGCAGCGAGCACAATTTAGCGTTCTGGCTAGTAGCCCACCGCTGAGTAGGTGTATAAGTTTACAATAGTTATAGAAGCAAGCATTTATTTACTGCATTCTCTTTTGCCATTTCAGCCTCCATTGCAAAGCCATAGTGCTTGAAGTGCTAATGAGCTTTTTAAAAAATTTTCATGGGGAAAGGAGGAAGAGCAAATGTGTTAAAAGTGAGCTATTTGTGGCACTTCTAAGAATATTTCCAGAGTGTTAAGAATATATAATTGTAAAAAATGCTAATAAGGGGTATGAAAACTGAAAAGAAGAAAAGGTAGCTTAGTTGTGATTAATGTAAGTTTCCAATTAATAATAATAATAATAATAATAATAATAATAATAATAATAATTTATTAGATTTGTATGCCGCCCCTCTCCGAAGACTCGGGGCGGCTCACAACAAGCGATAAAACAATATTGTACAGGCACAAATCTAATATTAAGAAAAAACTAAAAACCCTATCAATTTAAAAAACCAAACAACACATACATACCAAACATAAATTATAATAAGCCTGGGGGAAAGGTGTCTCAAATCCCCCATGCCTGGCGGTATAGATGGGTCTTAAGTAGTTTACGGAAGACAAGGAGGGTGGGAGCAGTTCTAATCTCCGGGGGGAGTTGATTCCAGATTAAGTTCCCAATTAACCAGCATCTCTGAACCTTCAGCACACTTCAGTGTAGATGGGATATCATAATTTGAGTTCATTTGTCTTTATAGATCAGTGGTTCCCAAAATGGGTGGTACCACCCCCTGAGAGGCTTTGGGATTACTTGGTACTAAGAGGCAAGGGTGGCAGCAGGGGGATGCTAAGAGGGGCCAAGGGGCGGCAGGTGGTTCATCATAGTGGCAGCGACAGCTAACTGGCCATGCCCCCAAACTGGTCCTGTCCCCATGCCGCTACCTATGTCCATCCAATCGGCCACTCGACACTTTTCCCGCCACTCTTTTCCTGCCACTTGAAACTTCCGGCCTACCCACCCCACCCCTGGCCTATGTTCCCCTTTGCCACACAGGCATTTGCCTCACCAATGCCTCGCCAATGCCCCGGTCACTGCTTATTCGCCCTGCTCCACCCAGTGTCTACTCTGCAGCTTGCCTGCCTGAAGCACTGAGCCCCTGATCTGCCTGCCAGATTAGCCTGCCTCCCTGTTCTTGGCACTGGCCGAATGACTGACCCACAGCCCCTGCCTCGTGGAGCAGGACTCTGTAAGGCTTGTTGCACCGTTACATGCATGAACTGCAAAACTGCCACAAGCTTCATACTATTGCAGCTGGTTTCCTCCTGCGGTTCATGCAACGGCACAAGCCTTGCAGAGTCCTGCTCCTTGAGGCAGTGGCGGTGATGTGACGAATCTCACAGAGACTCATTTCTGGCAGGTGGGACGTGCTGGGCTGAAAGAAGCACATCCTATTTAACCCTTGTAGCTCCATCGCATTCCTCGGTGTTGTGTCCAGAGAAGCCCATTATAAAAGAAAACGTCTCTCAATCAAACTTCTTCTCAAACTCGTAAGATGTTTTCTTTTAGAACAGGCTGCCCTGGACACAACACTGAGGAATGATAGATGGATGGATGGATGGATGGATGGATGGATGGATGGATGGATGGAAGGAAGGAAGGAAGATGGTAGGAAGGAAGACAGACAGACAGAATGAAAGATAATAGGAAGGATGGAAGACAGAAAGCAAAAAAAGATGGTAGGTAGCAAGGAAGACAGACAGAAAGAAAGAAAGAAAAAAGATGGTAGGTATGAAGGAAGGAAGACAGAAGGAAATAAAAAGAAAGAAGGGGAAGTGGGGGAGGGAAGAAAGAAAGAATGAATATAAGACCAAATTGAGCCCAAAATAAAATAAAGCTTACAAATTTCATGGCCAAAAGATGATTTGAAAATAGGCTCAGAAGTTTCACCATTCAGCCTCTCTTCTCATTTGACAGCTCAATCCAACTGCTCCAACTATATCAGAGTGTGGGAAGTCAGTGGACATAGGATTCATTATGGAAGAGGAAAAATTGTTGTCTCTGTTGAAAGGATGAGTGATGTTAATGTTACTTAGATAGCTAGAAGCAGTTAAGTGACAAGCTGACTTCATTTCCTTCCATTTGTCATGACTCAAACCTAGGGAAGGAGAAATTTATGCAATCTGGGATAATATTTTACCAATTTAATTTAATACTTTGTTATACAGTTGTATCTCTACTTATGAACTTAATTCGTTCCGTGACTAGGTTCTTGAGTAGAAAAATTTGTAAGAAGAAGCAATCTTTCCCATAGGAATCAATATAAAAGCAAATAATGTGTTTGATTGGGGAAACCACAAGGAGGGTGGAGGCCTTGTTTCCTCTGAGGAGATTCCTAGAGAGGCCCCACCGAGGCTTCTCCCCACCTTTTCCGGCCCTGTTTCCTCCCAGGAGATCCTTAGAGAGGCCCCATGGAGGCTTCTCTCTGCCTTTTCCAGTTACAGTTGTGGAGGCTCGGG
The DNA here is from genome assembly GCF_031021105.1 of Erythrolamprus reginae. Lineage (NCBI taxonomy): Eukaryota > Metazoa > Chordata > Lepidosauria > Squamata > Dipsadidae > Erythrolamprus > Erythrolamprus reginae. The sequence goes on from NC_091951.1 coordinate 286,308,961, forward strand.
TTTGTTAGTGGAAAATGGTTCTTGAGAAGAGGCAAAAAAATCTTGAACACCCAGTTCTTATCTAGAAAAGTTCTTAAGTAGAGGCGTTTGTAGGTAGAGGTACTACCTACAATCTATCTTCCTTTTTTTAACCTCAGAACCGCTGAGCTCTGATTGCCAATGTGGCAAATAATTCAGTAACAACTTTTCCACAATATACATACATCATAATTCCTAGTTTTAAATTATCACAATGATTCTTTTGAAGGATGTGTATTCAGGCAGGCAACAAACAGGTTGATGTGTTGCAATTTCTTATGAATTCTTGTGAACTTTACCATCTTTTTTAAATCGTTAAAAGTAACCTAAACAGGGGTGGTGCCCAAAACTACACATGGAAGAGCAAGCAGATGTTTCTGGTTCAAGTAACTTGCTGGTTAGTATGCATGGATGAAACTTCCTTTTGCAGAAAAATATTTCAATGCTATTTATAACTATTTGTATTGAAGCTTCATGTCACTTGGGATGCAGATGTAAAAAAGAGTTTGTTTTCTTAGAAATAAAAAATAGAGGTATTGCATACAGCACAACTTGAACTTAAATTATTATTGCAAATTCAAAATCATTTCTTAACGCTACATAAAAAAATCTAATAAGGCAGAAAGATCAGGTTACTAAAAGGGCACTTTTACTTGATTTTGATGTCACTAGAAGATTCTTCTTCTTCTTCTCTTTTTCCTCCTCCTCCTCCTCCTCCCCTTCCACCTCATCCAGTCTCAGTTAAAATCATTGAGGACTGCCTATATTCAATTCCCATGCCATCCAATTAACTTTGGTTTTCCTTTACATATACAATTGACTTCTATATAAAAAGTAGCCAGCATATTTTATGCATAACATTTTACTAACTTTCATCCACATTTATTCCTTGCAACAAAACATATATTACCCAATATATTTTGGCACATATTAAACACTCTTTATATTTTCACCCTTTTCAACATTATATTAAGGTACAAACATTCATCTATTTACAATAGATTTTTCTTCCTAATATATAACTGGTAATCTTTCACTCCATTTTCACTGTCAAATAAAATCGCTTTAATCTTTGTCACATTAATTTCCAGATCCATGCTCCGGATTGCATTATCTTCTATAATCTATCTAACACTGACTGCAAATCATGTTTTCAGGCAAACAGTAAACAGCTCTGCGTACAAAAAATACACACATTTAGGAAGTATATGAATGAAGTTCATGCCCATTTTCAGGTTTACATGGTTTACTTCTCTTTCTTAACAGAATAATAGAGTTGGAAGGCACCTTGAAGTTCTTCTAATCCAACCCCCTGCTCAAGAAGGAAACTTAGATCAGTGATGGCGTACCTTTTTTTCCTCGAGTGCCAAAAAAGCGTGAGTGTGCGCTATTGCACATATGTGAGTACCTACATCCATAATTCAATGCCTCGGGAGGGCAAAAATAGCATCCCACGCCACCTGGAGGCCCTCTGGAGGCCAGAAATGGCCTGTTTCCCAACTTCTGGTGGGCCCAGTAGGTTTGTGTTTCACCCTCCTCAGGCTCCAAGGGTTTCCCTGGAGCCAGGGGAGGGTAAAAACACCCTCCCCCATCCCCCCGGAGGCTCTCTGGAAGCCAAAAATGCCCTTCCAGAGCATCTGTGCAAGCCAAAATTCAGCTGGCCAGCATACACATGCATATTGGAGCTGCGCTATGACAATGGCTCACCTGCCAGCAGATATGGCTCCGTGTGCCACCTGTGGCACCCCTGCCATAGGTTCGACATCACTGGCCTAGACCATTTCAGACAAACAGTTGTCCAATCTCTTCTTTAAAACTTCCAATGTTGGAACATCCACAATTTCTGGAGGCAAGTCATTCAGTGTTGGGCTGCCCCCGGAACGCCTTGGATTGTTAATCCATTAGCAGACACGCCGATGCGTGTGCATCTGCATGCCCCTGCCATGCCCCTGCACAAGAATGCTTCCATGCATGTATGGAAGGAAAGAAATTGGCAAAAATCAGCTATTTTTGGAGATTTTTGGCCTATTTTTGCTTCTGTGCATGCGCAGAAGCAAAGAAATCGCCAAAATCTCATGCATGTGAACATCCTCGCATAAGATTTTGGCAATTTTTATTTATTTTTTTGCTTCTGCGCATTCGCAAAAGCAAATCTTGATTCCTGCATTGTTCATGGGTTAGGATAGATTACCTCTAAAGTTTTCATTTTGTGATTCTGTAACTATTGCCTTCAACCCACCAACTAAAAGGCACGTGCACTTTCCTTATAATACCTCCAACATATTTGACATCCCACATATTTGGTTGCATCCGATTTAATTTCTACTTGGAAATGTTTCTAACTGTTGCCTTGAAACAGAAAAAAATTAAATTCTAGCTTTTGGACTTGCTGATTAGATATATTTGTTGTTAAAGAAATAGCAAGTATATACTAAGCATGTAAAACTAAAAAGTAAAAAAAAATCTTCCCTGATCATTTTCTAATTGAAAGTCTATCAAAAATATAAGTTTTTATTTTGATTGAATATTGATTGTTAAAATCCTTTGCATCTCTGTAGAAGCTCCATCATCTTCTCATTCACTTCTTTAATTTCTACATTCCACATCTTTCCCTGTCTGTCATCTCCCATTCGTTTCTAGGTTCATAACTTTGCAGTACACAGCTGGTATTCATGACATTCATTAGTCATGTAAGAAAGCCTGACGGAAACAAAATAAATAGGATTCGCTTCATCATCTAGATATTGCTCAGTACATCTTAAAGTGGTGTTTCAAGCTATTTTATTTAACCTGTTCTTTGCTAATTCTAAATGAGCACCATCTGAGTCCTGGAATTTTCTTCATGCGCATCTTGTACATAGAAGTTTCCCTAGCAACCAGTGGCCCCATGATTGACAGGCCAGCTTTCCAAACACATTTCATCTTAATGAACCACCATTTTATAGTCCTCTTACTTGTGCTTGCCTTAAATAATTCTTGTGTGTCCTACTCAATTTCAAAGCTGGTGAACATTTTGTAAGAGATGGCTATCATTGGCTATTTTCAGTATATGCCATGCACTTAGCCATAGACTTAAAATGTTGGTATTAGATTCCTAGCAACAAGGATAAAGGCTAGAATATGCTGTCTGAATCAACTGCGTTGGCAGAGACAGAAAGGCAAAAAGCAGTTTCATTAATTGCTGCCTCTTCCTCATCCTATGAGTAACATAATATCTCAAAATACATCAAATGTGTTGTCTCTTCTCCATTTGCTACAGCTTCACTGTTGTGGTTAGCTCTGGCCCAGCTCCTGCCTCAAGGACTGTGGATGTGGGGGAGACATCCACATGCTGCAGGCCTGTTTTGGCCACGGTGGAATCTGCTGATGAAGGCTCCTCTGACCAAGAAGGCATGAGTGACAGGGAGGAGGAGAGTGTGGCAGACAGCTCAGAAGGAGATCAATTATCTAGCTCCTCCTTGGATTCAGAACAAGAGTTAATGATACAGCCACGCATGCGGAGAGCGATGCATAGGCAACAACAACTGAGAGATTATTATCAAAGAAAATGAGGCCACCTGTGGTTGGGTGGGGCTGTGGTAATTAGTGAGGCTGCTATAAATAGCAGCCTGTGGGTTTGGCCATTGTGGAGGATTATCTGATGGTTGTGTTTCGTGTCTGCTTTGCTGACTTTGACCTTTTGTGTGCTGATTTTTCCCCCGCTTTGAAACTAAACCAGAGCAAATTGTGTTTCACTTTGTGAAAGAAGAACTGTGAATTACCTCACAGCTGCAAGCTAAGTATCACAGAACTGATAAGGGACTTGTACAAATTACCAGTTTGTTTGGAGACAAGTGCTCTTTGCTATACCAAAAGAGGGCTTAGTTTAAGTGAATTTTCATTATAAAGAACCTTGTTTTGAATTTTCAAACGCGTGTGTGTCTGAAATTTGTACCTGTGAATTTTTGGGAGGAGTCTACCAGAGAGCCCGACAGAACATTCACAAATGTGCCTAACATGCTCAAATCTATTTTGTTAGTGCTGTTATGTGTTTCCTTACATAAAATCCTTTTGGATATCTCTGAAAATTATATCAATATGCCAAAATTGAGGAGAAAGTGGATTTTTCTTGATTGGAAAGTAATGACTAGGAAGTATTATTTCTGATTTTCCTAGAATATATTTCATAGGTTTGGCTGGAAGAATAAGGGGGAAATGTGCAATATCTATGAAATCATAGTTAACAATAAAAAGATAAACACTGGCTTCAGGGATGGGTATTTTGACAAGATGCTCACTGTTTGCCATTCCTTCTGCCTTTTCCAGCTGTTATATCTTTGGTCATCTGTTCAGAAATGCAATAATACCAGAGCACTTCACTATTGATAATCCTCCAACAGTTTGCAAAAGTAGTACAATGTGAGGCCAAGAGAACACCATGATACTAAATACACCAATACAAACAAGAAATTCAATAAAAAGCACAATTTCAATTGGAAGGGAGCAGATAAATAAGTATTTTCTGTAGGATTTTTTAAAAAAAGTTTTTTATAAGGCAGAAAAAGAAAGAAAATAATGAAATACAATTTAGAAACTATAAAAATTAGCATATAGAAAGCAAAAAATAATACTGAATTAGAACGACTACAAAGAAAATAGTTTGTCTGTTCAGAACTTTACTATTAAAACTAAATAAGAAAATGATAAAAACACCCCAGATTAGAGTTTTAAATCAAAATAATTTGCAAGAATTTCTAAATAAATAAACTGAAGCAGTAGCCTATGGCCAATCAGATATCTAACAAACTAGATACTGGATAGGTTTTTAAACCTGATGTTACAATATATTTCAGAAAAAAACACCTGGCCCTGGAGAGTTATTCAGTTTTGGCTTTTAAGTTGCTTCATTTTAAAAAAATCTTCAGAAATTGCCGGTTTCCAGTCACAATTCAAAGTGTTGGTTATGACCTATAAAGCCCTTCATGGCATCGGACCAGAATATCTTCGGGACCGCCTTCTGCCGCACGAATCCCAGCGACCAGTTAGGTCCCACAGAGTTGGCCTTCTCCAGGTCCCGTCGACTAAACAATGTCATCTGGCGGGACCCAGGGTAAGAGCTTTCTCTGTGGCGGCCCCGACCCTCTGGAACCAACTCCCCCCAGATATCAGAGTTGCCCCCACCCTCCTTGCCTTTGGTAAGCTCCTCAAAACCCACTTCTGTCGTCAGGCATGGAGGAATTGAAATTTTCCCTTCCCCCTAGGCTTATAGAATTTATACATGGTATGTTTGTATGTATGATTGGTTCTTTAAATTGGGTTTTTAAAGATTATTTTTAATATTAGATTTGTTTACATTGTCTTTTTATTGTTGTTAGCCGCCCCGAGTCTGCGGAGAGGAGTGGCATACAAATCTGATAAATAAATAAATAAATAAATAAATAAATAAATAAATAAATAAAATTGACATATTAAATAATTATTTTGGCTGATCTCTACATTTTATTATGAAAATACTCTTCACTCTTTTCCAAACCTGATATTTGTTTACATACTGTATATATTTGGGAATTAATAGTAAACCAACTGCTTTTTTTAAAAAAGTTGGAAATATATTTCTTGATGTCTACAATGGAAGGTTTTTTTCTCTTGTTCTATTCCAGTTGATAGGCTCGTCTGGTTTAATACCATTTTTGAAATAATTTTTGCTTAGCAAAATTCTAAATCATTTAGATCATTAAAATTAATCACCAGAATTACATAAAACATAAGAAAGAACAAGTTGTATGACTTCTTTTTTAACTGCATAGCTTGAAATATTAATAACTAAATTATAAGACTTCTTAAGCTTTATTGTTCAAAAGTTAATCACATTGACAAACAAACTTTCAAGGCTGAACTGAACAACCCAGAATGTTCCAAATCTTTAGAAATGCTTTGTCCATTCTGAAATAGCTGTGCAATGATTGCCCAACTTACACCAACCAATTAAAAATATGGTAAGCACCATAAGCACTGCCCCTTATAGTTGGTTTAGGCAGTGGAGTAAAATCTTCAAGGACTCCTTTACCTTTTCTGTCATTTCAAAAACAGCCATTAAATAATTGGAAGTAATTATTCTTCAGTGGGGAAAAAAGCAATAAGAAACTACTAAGGCAGTTTTGGATACTCACAAAATAAATGAATTGGGTATTTCTGCTAATAATAAGTTCAGATGGAAAAGAAAAAAAATTCAACATATGAATGAAAAGCATCAACAAATAATTATTGGGACAATATGTGTTCTGTCTGGGTCACTCCAGAAGCCAATACCAACCCAAAAAGAGAATCCAGACACACTGGTAAAAGGCAAAGGCAGTTTATATAATTCAAGGAAAACACAGGTAACAGAAAATGTCCTTACAAACAGGAAAAACGCTGGAACTTCAAATATATACACGAAGGGAATAGTCCATGAAGCAATACCAGATTCTTGCTGCCAAGACGAAGCTGTAGATGGCAAACAGACGCCTCCCACGAGTCTTCCAGACTGCGAGGCCACAAGCCAAGATCAGAGACGCTGAGAATCAAAACAGGTCACCGCAACTCCAATTGATAACACTCCACATGGCTTCAAGGCCTTGCCTGCCTTTTAAACCCTGCTGATGAGGACCACACCCAAACCCAGCTGTTTCTAATTCAATGGTGAAAATATTTCTTTAACTGCTCCTTTCGTTGCTCTGAACGTCTCTGTCTCATGTCAATGACAGCTTGTGCGTCATCACCTAATGACTCCAAGCTACTGGCTGGGGAGAGCCCCCCCCCCCGGGGGCTCTCATGCTGTTCTCCTTCATCCCATTCCTGACTCTCCTCTCCCCCGTCCAACTGTTCAGCCCCCTCCTCTGCACTGTCATCCTCCTCCGGGCATGGAGCCAGCAGAGACACAGCTGGTCCCTGAGCAGCCTCAGGCTGAATCACAACAATATGATTAGCAGAAAGTTGGGGTCACATATTTAAATTGTGGTAACATATAATTCCAATGCAGGTGTGTTGCTCTAGGATACATTGTACGACCTTTGGCACCACAATCATTGGGACATGATACTTTCTTATACAAAGTGGAGTAGAATAAATTTTATTTGCCAAGTATTGCAATGACCACTATATCATCCCAAAGAAATATGGCATCCCTCTATCAGCCAAAAAAAAAAGTCTATTGCTGAAATCTTCTTAAATAAAATTGTTGTCTTCAGATTAATTAATTAATTCAAATTCTATGCTGCCTAATCCCAAAGGACTCAGGGCAGCTTACAACGGTGGTACAACTATAAGAATAAATGCAAAACAGTAAAAGAATTCGAATAGTTACCTGAGGTTAAAAACATAACAAACTAAAAATCCCATAAGAAAGTTATTATAAAAAGAAAAAACACATTCATACACATACACACCATTCTTACAGTTGGCCATCAAGCTGTGAATTTATGGCCCCCAGGCCTGTCGGCAAATCCAGGTCTTCATAGCTTTGTGAAAGGTTAGCAGGGTGGGAGCAGTACAGATATCGGGGGGAAGTTGGTTTCCATAGAGCTGGGGCGGCCACAGAGAAGTCTCTCCCCCGTGGCCCCGCCAACCTGCATTGCTTAGTCGACGGGACCCGGAGGATGCCAACTCTGAGCTCTTATTGGTCTCTGAAAGCTAATTGAAATTGATATCTTGATTAATTGAATGCAATTGATGTCTTCAGAATAAAGTCAAATGCTTTGTAGATCCTGTATTATTATTGCTACTATTATTATTTCCTCAATTAAATCCAGTGTAGAAAATAAGCCTTTTCACTAAGCATTATGGACCAAAATATTGATCCAGAGTGAGTTTTTAGACATATGTCTATAAAGTGACATTAGTGTTCCCAGTATGAATCATAATTATGTTTTATATTTTTTTGTAGTTCAATTCATTTTAATATATCAGCAGCAGGCTAAACATTGAAAGCATGCTCAGATAAATAGGCATATTTATCTGCTCTTCATCTTTTTTAAAATCAATTCTCTGATATGGGTTAACAGTAAGATCAATTTGTAATGGCCAGTTCTTGTGTACAAAGGTAGATTTACATAAAATGAAATATGTTATTATTCATTTATTAACTGCATTACCAACAAAGAGAAAGCAAAAAAAGTGAAAATTGCAATTACTGGTTTTGTCAGTTAAATTATCTCTCAAAAACTGGATCTGATGGGCAAAGTGTCATCACTGAACAGAATGACAAAGTGATGAATGCTAAATTTGGGACATGAAAAATTAACACTTTTATAAAGAGTGCCTTTTTTTGGAAATGCATAGATGTGGACAGTGTAGAGCTTGTGGCTGTTGAGAAGTCACGTACAAATATATTAATAACAACCAGTCTAAGTATTTCCTTCACAAACCACTTTGGGTTTTATTTTTACAAAAAGATAGTCATGTGTTTAAGTGTGAGAAAAAGGCAGTCGGTTTCCCCTTCTTAAAAGCCATGAAAATAATGTTTGCAATTTATATGTGATAGGACAGTGATGGTGAACCTTTTTTTCCTCGGGTGCTGAAATGGTCCCCATATCCATATTCAATGCCCCCTACACTGCATTTTTATCATCCTTTTATATCCAGAAGTCAGGCTCTGGGTTAAATGGTACTCCAGACAAAAAATGAGAAGAGTATCTTGTTTTTAGACATGATAACAGCTGTCTAGCAAGGTGAGTAATGAGCTATTTTTACATCATCAGCAATTTAATTTCTTACATGGTAAAAATGCAAAAGACCTTCGTGTTGGGATTGGTTCTGGACCAAATCTTTCTTGTGGGACAGAAACCTCAATCAGCACCCCCCTCCCCTTGTATCTCCTTCAAAAGTATCCCCCCTGTGCTCGGCCTCCTTCTTTCCTTTCCTTTCCTTCTCTTTCCTGTTCTTTTCTCTTCTTTTCCCTTCTCTCCTTCTTTTCTTTCCTTTTCTTCCTTTCCGTCTTCTTTCCTCTTCCTTTCCTTTTTTTTCCTCTTCTTTCCCTGCATCTTCTTTCCTTTCCTCCTTTCCTCCTTTTCTTTCTTCCTTTCTTATCTCTATCTCCCTTCCTTTATTCTTTCTCTTCTATTCTTTTCGGCAGAGGGAGAAGAAAGTGCCTGGTTTTCCTGCTGGCCCTTCAGCTCCAGAAATGGGCATTTTCTTAGTGCTGTCCCAAAAGATAGAATATTTCTTAATGCAAATGCAAATAAAAAACCATAGTTATTCCTCTTAAAACCATTCAATAATAAAAAGAAATGAAGCCATAATGTTGTTCTAAATTCCTGCAATGTATTGTGCCATCTGCTGGAAACAAGAACAAATCCAACAGAGAATTTCAGTGTCCACTAGAGGAATCTAAAAATCCCAAAAATTACATTGGAACCTACTAATAATGTTAATTGTGCATTTTTAGCTATCGAAAAATAAGTATTTCTGTAGTGCACGAAAATATCTCTACAAGATCTTAATTGGCTTATTATCTTTATCCAAGCTAATTATAATTTCCATAAGGTAGATATGTAGCAGAATTCTAGATCTGGTATCAAACAGCTTTTCTTGAGATGATGCCTACAGATTGTAACACTTCCACTGAATAGTACACCATTCACTATTCAGAGAGAAAATATAATGATATCCTATACCAATTGCATGCAATTCTTATAATTACTGGTGGATTGTTCATGAAATAAAAAGTGATAATTAAGGACAAAGCTTCATTTTATTTAAAGAAGCAAATAACATTTTCATTACATGTAAATTTCACAGGACCCTATAAAAATATAGGTTCAGAGTCCAATCCATCCTGTAACAAGGAATCTGAATTTATACTTGAACAGGAAAAAATGCTCTTGTGATTTTAATAGCAGTGTGATCTACAGTGTGATTATCGAAACTGACAACACTTATAAACCAAGTTGTTATTATTATTTTTTTTACCAACAACAAAAATAACCTCCAAATGCTGTTTGAAAATTTGCAAGTACTGGTACTTTTGGTCCTCTCTGCAGGTGCTTTAATGCTGCCAAAATCAAAGATACCATTGAGCGTCATCCTTTTTATATTTCGTAGCATTTTAAATTGATATAATTTTAAAAGATGTTTTTAGCATTTGTTATCCATTGACACATTAATTGCAATTTAAATAGGATGGTGAGTGTGTTACACATTGGCAATAAATAATATGGAAATCAATATGATTGAATTCATTAGATCTTGTTTCCTGGGGGAAATTTTGGCATGATGCCATCTATTGAAGGGGAAATTACAATTTTCTTGACTGCAACAATAATAATACCCTATTTATTGAATAAAAATTGATTTTGGCAGGCATTCCGCAATAATGTTCAATTCTTCAGTACAATAAGTAAAATGAATCCCTTTGATTATAGAGGGAAGCTAGCTTTTTATATTTAAGATGAAAATGACACCACTTTCAAATCAAACATATTGCTGAATGATTTCATGGCCTTATTCACTAGTTTTTTTGACAAGAGAAATTCTTTCACTAGTTTTTTTTCAGCTTCCCAATCTGGACTACTTACAGCACTCGGATTTTTTGCTAAGGACTAATATAATTCTGCCCTGCCAATCTTTTTGAAATGAGCTAAATGCCTAAATAATTAGAATATGTAACATTGATTTAAAATACTGTTCAGCTTCAGAACAGCTATTTCATTGTTAACATCATCTCTTTCTCATAGTTTTGCTCTAGGGTTTTTACCCACAGCTGTTTCATTAATCTACTTTTATCTGGATGGTACTAAATATAATCAGCAATTGGTTTGTCTAAAAATTACAACATGCAGGCATTACTGAATACTATTCAAAGTGACATCATTTGCAATATTACTTTCAACTTTACAAACCTATTTGAGTTTAGTTATGAATTTTTATAATCTAAATTACAGTAACCAATTAACATACTTCCAGATACCCTTATTTCCGAATGCCATAACTCTTGCTAAATAAATAATTCCCTCAACACTGTCAAAGTATTTACTAAGTCTGCACTACTATTACTACTAGTTTTTTCCTCATCATTCCTATCATCCATTTCCTCCAACTTATGACTGTACGACTGTAACTTACTTACTTACTTACTTACTTACTTAATTACTTACTTACTTACTTACTTACTTACTTACTTACTTACTTACTTACTTACTTACTTACTTACTATTTATTGGATTTGTATGCCACCCCTCTTCGCAGACTCGGGGCGGCTAACAACAGCAATAAAATAGTATATAACAAAATTCAATACTAAAAACAGTTAAAAACCCATTATATAAAAACCAATCATACATACAGACATACCATGCATAAAATTGTAAAGGCCTAGGGGGAAGTGTATCTCAGTTCCCCCATGCCTGGCAGCAGAGGTGGGTTTTAAGCAGCTTTTGAAAGGCAAGGAGGGTGGGGGCAATTCTAATCTCTGGGGGAAGTTGGTTCCAGAGGGCCGGGGCCGCCACAGAGAAGGCTCTTCCTCTGGGTCCCGCCAAGCGACATTGTTTTGTTGACGGGACCCGGAGAAGACCCATTCTGTGGGACCTAACTGGTCGCTGGGATTCGTGCAGCAGAAGGCGGTCCCTGAGGTAATCTGGTCCGGTGCCATGAAGGGCTTTATAGGTCATAACCAACACTTTGAATTGTGACCGGAAACTGATCGGCAACCAATGCAGACTGCGGAGTGTTGGTATAACATGGGCATATTTGTGGAAACCCATGATTGCTCTTGCAGCTGCATTCTGCATGATCTGAAGTTTCCGAACACTTTTGAAAGGTAGCCCCATGTAGAGAGCGTTACAGTAGTCGATCCTCGAGGTGATGAGGGCATGAGTGACTGTGAGCAGTGACTTCTGGTCCAAATAGTGTCGCAACTGGTGCACCAGGCGAACCTGGGCGAACGCCCCCCTCGCCACAGCTGAAAGGTGTTTCTCTAATGTGAGCTGTGGATCGAGAACTTGTTGCTTGTATTCTTAAGATTTTTATTAATATTGTTTCTTCATTGCTTATTTGACCCCTATGACAATCATTAAATGTTACACCTCATGATTCTTGACAAATGTATCTTTTATCTCTTATGTACACTGAGACCATATGCACCAAGGACAAATTCCTTGTGTGTGCAATCACACGGCCAATAAAGAATTCTAGTCTAAAGAATTCTATTCTATTCATTTTAGGCATGACTTTAGAGTAACAGCCAATTTTTACAATTCAGGACATCTGGTAAGGTAAATGCATTTAGAGAACTATATGATATGAGTTTAATAGATCAAAAAGTTGGAGAGATACTAGTATTTCATTATTTATTATTTTATTTTTATTTAATTTGACTTCTATGCCGCCCAATCCCGAAGGACTCACAGCAGCTTACAACAATATAAATACAAAACCACCCTAACGTTACTTACTTTATATAAGACAACTAGTTTAACTTTTCATATATCTGGTGAGACATCCATCACTCATTATAACGGATGTCCTAAGAAGCGAAGGTAATATAGATACTCTTCATATCACAGGCTATCACCTTGCATTTCCTATCTCAGTTCTTCCTCCCCCTGATTGATGGATAAATTTGGTCTATTTGGGCTCAGTTCTCATCAGGATGTCAACCAAGAAGGGAGTGCATTAGAAAGTGAAAGAATGAGGTGGTTGTTTATCTGATAAAATTTTCTGTATTGGCTTGCCCATTTTAAATTTAAACTGAATGTTCAGCAGCCTGCCCGCCCTTTTAACCTTCCAAAAAGTGCTCAAGACTCAGCCTTTCCCTTAAATGCTGGGATATCATGAAATTGATGAGATGAACTTGTTGAGGGCTGCACAAGGACCCAAGAATGACACCAAAAGTTACTCAGAGTAGTTTCTTTATTGTTTCTTGGGAATCTTTCCAGACCAAAACACAAATCTGGCTAAGCATTAGATATAACTTGTGAAAAGTTAGGGAGGATCCACCCTGGCTCTCTTCCCACATACCAAGGATTCCAGGCTAATCTGCTTCTTATCTCCTTGGCTTCTGAGACTCTGAAACGCCTTCCACCCATTTAGCTATTTTGTTCGTAATATTTTTGTTGGTAAATAGATGTTGTTTTATTTTTGGTGGTGAGTTGCCCAGGGTTTAGAGTAGAAGGTGTGTGTTATACAAATGGTTTAAATAAATGCCTCCACACAACTCACTTCATGGAAATCATGAGACCTCCAGGCATCCTTCCCTAGTTTGCACCAGGAAGGCAATTTTCTTACTTGAAGCCACCACCTTCATTGTAGACAATGCCCCCTATCCTATTGGGCCACTGAGCATTTGGGGAGAAATGTTCTCTTCCCTTCGGTCAGTGGTCCCTGTTCTCCACAGCCAAGCTGCTCTGGATAGTTAAGTTGCTGCCAGCTTTTGAAGGAACATTGACTAACCCCTTTTTTTCCTTTATCAAATTCACTGGTAGGATGGTGAAAGCTTATAGTGGTTTTTTTTCTTCTTTTAAAAAAATATCTGGATGCATCAAGTAGGATGAAGTCAAGTATGAGGAGGGGGCTCACACAAAAACCCTATCAATGGAGATCACATTGTTTTCAACTCCATCCCCATGAAAAAAAGTGATTGGTGCTTGCTTTACCATTGCAGATGGGATATTTTAGAGGAGATTAAAATAGAGTAGAGTAGAGTAGAGTAGAGTAGAGTAGGAGTAGAGGAGAGGAGAGGAGAGGAGAAGAGAAGAGAAGAGAAGAGAAGAGAAGAGAAGAGAATTCTTTATTGGCCAAGTGTGATTGGACACACAAGGAATTTGTCTTTGGTGCATATGCTCTCAGTGTACATAAAAAAACAAGATACATTCAGCAAGAATCATAAGGTGCAACTGTAGTGATAGTCATAAGGTACAAATAAGCAATCAAATCATACTTGGAAACAATCAGTATAAATCGTAAGGATTCAAACAACAAAGTTACAGTCATGCAGTCATAAGTGGGAGGAGATAGATGCTAGGAATGGTGAGAAAACTATTACTAATAGTAATAGTAATGCAAACTTAGTGAGGGAATTATTTGTTTAGCAGAGTGATGGTGTTCTGGGAAAAACTGTTCTTGTGTCTAGTTGTTTTGCTGTGCAATGCTCTATAGCATCGTTTTGAGTGTAGGAGTTGAAACAATGTATGTCCAGGATTCAAAGGGTCAGTAAATATTTTCACAGCCCTCTTTTTGACTGATGCAGTTCCTCAATGAAAGGCAAGTAGTAACTGTTTTTTTTCTGCAGTTCTGATTATCCTCTGAAGTCTGTGTCTATCTTGTTGGGTGGCAGAAACAACCAGATAATATTTATAAATGCAGGTGACAGACTCAATAATTTCTCTATATCAGCAGCTCCTTGGGTAGTTTGCGTTTCCTGAGTTGATGTGCTGTGTTTGTTGTGCCTTTTTAATGATGTTTTTTATGTTAGGTGTCCATGACAGAACCTAGAAATTTGAGGGTCTCTACTGTTGATATTGAGTTGTCTAATATTGTAAGAGGTGGTAGTGTGGTATGGTTTCTCCAGTGATGGTCTCCTACAGGTACGGTCAGGAACACAGTACCGGTAGTAAAATTTGGAGCTCCACCCCAGAGCACCCAATTTGCACTGAAAGATGTTGAAACAAAATGCATAAGCCACACCCCCAGTGTGGTAGTAAAATTTTTGGTAGCTCATCATTGTGTTTCTCCTAAAATCTACCACCATTTCTATGGTTTTGAGTGTGTTCTGGTCAACCTCCCATCTGTATGCTGATTCATCATATTTTCAAATGAAACTAATCACAGTTGTATCATCTGCAAACTTCAGTAGTTTAACAGATGGATCATTTGAGATGCAATCATTGCTATATAGGGATAGGTGGAAAGAGCACACAAGCTTGGGGGTCCTTTGCTAATTGTATGGGTATCTGATGTGATTCTGCTTAGCTTCACCTGCTGCTTCCTGTCTGTTAGGAAGCTCGTGATCCACTTACAAGTGTGTTCAGCTACCGCTACCTGATTTAGTTTAGTTAAAAGAATGTCCGGAATGATGGTGTTGAATGTTTAACTAAAATCTAAAGAGGTCTTTGGAGATTCAAGATGTTGTAAGATGTAGTGCAGAGCTATATTATTTTATAAAATATTATTTTACTGAAAGAGTAGTAGATCCTTGGAACAAACTTCTAGCAGACGTGGTTGGTAAATCCACAGTAACTGAATTTAAACATGCCTGGGATAAACATATATCCATTGTAAGATAAAATACAGGAAATAGTATAAGGGCAGACTAGATGGACCATGAGGTCTTTTTCTGCCGTCAGTCTTCTATGTTTCTATGTTTCTATGTTTCTATATTAACAGCATTGTCTGTCGATCTATTTGCTTGGTAAACAAATTGCAGAAGATCTATCAGCGGATTTGTGATGGTTTTCAGGTGGAACATCACTAGCCTTTCAAAGGTTTTCATACCTACAGATGTTAGAGCAACGTGTCTGTAGTCATTCAGTTCCTTGATGGAGGGCTTCTTCAGCAATGGGATGATAGTGGGGCATTTGAAGCAAGAAGGAACATAGCACATCTCTAGTGATTTATTGACAATTTAGGTGAAGATGGGGGCCAATAGGTCAGCACATACTTTTAAGCAAGAAGGAGTTATCTTGTCCAGGCCTGGTGCTTTTCCTGACTTTTGTCTGTGAAATACATCTTGCACTTCCTTTTCAGTGATCACCAAGGGTTGTGAACCCAATGGGATGAGGGCAGTTGTAGGAGCTTTGGTGTTGTTGGTGTGTCTGAGATGGGGATTGTGGAGATAGGTGGCTGTAGTTTCCTTTCAAACCTGCAGTAAACCTCATTCAGGTCATAGATAGATAGATAGCATTTAGATTTATATACAGTGATCCCTCGATTAGCACGGTCTCGATTAGCGCGAAACGCTGCAACGCGGTTTTTCAAAAAATATTAATTAAAAAATAAGTTCTCTCTCTCTTTCTCTCCCTGTTGCCGGCGTGGTATATGAGAGAGAAAGAGAGAGGCAGAGAAAGAGAGAGGCAGAGGTCGGGCGCATTACCGGGAGGTGGAGGCGGCGTGGGGACGCTGGGTGCCGGGGACACCGAGGAGGGGGTGGACGTGGCCTCTCAGCTGCAGAGCCGAACAAGGGCGGAGGCAACGGCGGAGTCCGGCGCTGGGGCCATGCGGGGCCGCTCATCCAGGGGGGCGTGGACTGGCAAGTCGCCCTCCTTTCTCTTTCTTTCTCTCTCTTATACCACACCGGTAACGGGGAGAAAGAGAGAGAGCGGAGGGCACCTTGCCGGTCCACGCCCCCCTAGATGAGCGGCTCCGCATGGCCCCAGCGCCGCCCAGGCAAAGGGGAAACCCCAAGATCGCTTGCCGCTTGCCGTATTGCAGAGAAGGAGGCGAAGCAAGGCTCCAAGCTGCAATACGGCAAGCGGCAAGCGATCTTGGGGTTTCCCCTTTGCCTGGGCGGAGGGAAGACCAAGGGAAGGTTCCTTCAGCCGCCCAACACCTGATCCGCTCCGCAGCGCGGCAGCAGCGAGGAGCCGAAGATGGGGCTTCCCCTTTGCCTTTACCCCATCTTCGGCTCCTCGCTGCTTCCGCGCTGCGGAGCAGATCAGCTGTTGGGCGGCTGAAGGAATCTTCCCTTGGTCTTCCCCGCCGCCCACACGCAAACTCCACCATCTGCGCATGTGCGGCCATGAAAAAAAATGGCGCGCATGCGTAGATGGTGTTTTTTACTTCCGCAACACTATAACGCGGAAATCGATTAGCGCGGGAGGTCTTGGAACGTAACCCCCGCGCTAATCGAGAGATCACTGTACTGCTTTACAGCCCTCTCTAAGCGGCTTACAGAGAGTAAGCATATTGCCCCCAGTAATCTGGGTCCTTGGAAGGATGGAAGGCTGAGTCAACCTTGAGCCTACTGAGAGTTGATCTGCCAAACTGCTGGCAGCCAGCGATCAGCAGAAGTAGATTGCAGTACTGCACTCCTCTAACCACTGCGCAACCGAAGCTCATGTGCCAGTTGTTGATTTCCTTCAGAAAGGAGGTTTGCCATAACCGCTGATATTTTTAAGAGTTTTCCACATATTTGCTGGTTTGTTTATTGAGAACTGATTCCTTAGCTTTTCAGCTTAGCAACAGAAAACTGTCCTCAGGGCCTATGGTAACATGTTTAAACAAGCCATTCTACTGAAGCCTGGGAAAAGGGATGGGAACTTTCCATTATATACACACACATGCTGTTCTTCTGAAAGTTAATGCGATATTTACCTTTGCAGTGTTTTGGGTAGATAATCTTTTATTTCCAATGTAGGTAGAGTGGTCTTAGTTTAGCAAATTATATATTCAAAGTTCTTTAGCTAACCTTTCACTATCTTGCTCCTTCGGTTCCTGATCACACAGGTCTCTAATCACAAGTTGATATGCCCATTTTGTCAGCTGCTGTTGCATTTATACTTCTCCACTTACTTTTAGCACATAAAGTAGCAAGAAGGGAGAATAATTCTTTCCCAAATGGTTAGTAATTCCATTATTATCTAGCCTCACTGACATCTAATGTGTCCCTCCCAGCTGTGGATTTTATTTTGCCATCAGGACAATCTCTTATGCAAACCTCTCCTTCGGATTCTACTTGCCCTTACTAGTTGCTCTGCTGCAGATTCCTTCTCCATTTCTGCTCATGTAACATCTTCAAAAATACAGTATATCTCCTCTATTGCCTGTGAAGTCCGTCCTTTATATCTTTGCACTAAAAGGCAAAGGACCTGTTCGTACAAGATTAGGAAAGAAGCTCCTTTCTTGGTTTCTGGGTTACACTTTGCAAGTCTGGCAGGTAGAAAAACAATTACTGCATTTTTCAGAGTATAAAACACAGTGGAGTATAAGACACACCTTAGCTTTTGGAGAGGAAAATATGGGGGGAAATCTGCCTACCAGGTATTTATCTGGCTAGCATCCTTAGTGTGGTCAGCTTCTGTTCTGTCTCGGTCACTCCAGAAGCCAATACCAACCCAAAAAGAGAAGCCAGACACACTGGTAAAAGGCAAAGGCAGTTTTATAAAATTCAAGAAAAACACAGGTAACAGAAAATGTCCTTACAAACAGGAAAATGCTGTATCTTCAGATATATTCACGAAGGCCAAAAGTCCATGCAGCAATACAGAATTCTTGCTGCCAAGCCGAGGCTGTAGATAGCAGACCTACACTTCCCACGGGTCTTCCAAAGCTGCTGGGCCACAAGCCAGGAACAGAGACGCCGACAAACAAGACAGGATAACGCAACTCCAAACTGATAACACTCCACATGGCTTCAAGGGCTTGCCTGCCTTTTAAATCCTGCTGAGGAGGACCACCCCCAAACCCAGCTGTTCCTAATTCAGTGTTGATAATACTTCTTTAATTGCTCCTTTCTTTGATCTGACCATCTCTGTCGCATGTCAATGACGGCTTGTGCGTCATCACCTAATGACTCCAAGCTACTGGCTGGGGAGAGCCGCTCCCCCCCCCGGGGGCTCTCATGCTGTTCTCCTTCATCCCATTCCTGATTTTCCTCTCCCCGTCCGACTGTTCAGCCCCCTCCTCTTCGCTGTCCTCCTCCTCCGGGCATGGAGCCAGCAGAGACACAGCTGGTCCCTGAGAAGCCTCAGGATGAATCACAACAGCTTCAGTACATTATTTATCTCCTGGTTAGGGCTGAAAAGGCCTTTTTCAGAGGGAGTAGCAATGAAAACAAGCCTGAAAGCTGGGAAGAGGTGGGAAGATCATTAGCACCTTGTTAGGGCTGGGAAGAAAAGCTTCAGAAAAGCTACATTTGGAGTATAAGATTTTCAGCCTTTTTTAGGGGGGGAGAAACATCTTATACTCCAAAAATACAATAAGCTTGTGACCATTTTACACCTCATGTTGCCATGTATCACCAGGCCCAAAGAGAAGAAAAGAGTTAGCACCCAGAAAGGAATGTCCTAAACCAGCATAATTTCCAGCCAGTTTACAAATGGAAGAACAAGCAGTTAAAGGCTGCAATGCAGAAAAGTCTGGAGTGTTGTTCAGCTGAGCCTTGACACAGAGGTAATAGTTAGGGCTGCAAAAATAAAATAAAATGAGGAAGTGGGTGTTCCACTCATTCTTAACTAATTTTATTAGAGGGGAAGGAAGGAGAGCTTTTGGACCAAAAATGCAAATTTTAGACTGGTCTATCTGTCTGAAAGATCAGGATTTCACCTTAATAACATATCCTTCCACAAATATTGGGACCTGTAAAGAAAGGCTTCTTAGGGGTTTCCTACTTTTTCTCTCTCCCTCAAATAGAGGAATTAATATCCCTGCCTGGTGGTGAGAGCAGGTTTATATAACTGAGGGAAGAAATGTCCACCTCAATTTATGATTTAAAGCTTGGGAACTTTGGAGGACCAAGTCATTAATATTAATCTGGAAATACAGGAATAGCAAAGACTAATTTTGGAAAGAGGAGGAAGCAAGACACAGAAGAATCAAGATGAAGAATTGAGGGGAAAAATCCATATTAAGCAGAGAACAGATAAAAAAGCAGTTCTTCTTTGTGGCAGGAGGGAGTGGCACTTTTAAAAGAATACTTTAAAGAATTTCCATTGTGTTCGAATTGCTGCTACAATCATTTTTCATCAAGATGTTTGCAGTTACAAGCAGTGAAGGGCTACCAAAATTTTTACTACCACACTGTGGGTGTGGTTTATGCATTTTCTTTCAACATCTTTCAGTGCAAATTGGGTGTTCTGGAGTGGAGCTCCATTTTCCCTACCCCACTGTGTTCCCCCATGTATGGGCAGTAGCCCACCCCTGTTTACAGGTCAACAAAACTGGAGGTCACTAGGTTGGAAGTGACCCCCCAGAAAGTTTTGTCTGTGAACATTGGGGCAATTGGTGTCTTTGAATTCCATTAATAGGTTCTCCTCTTGAGAGTTGAATGGGATTAAAATTAAACTATTCCTAATTAAAACAAGCACAGGTACAGAAAACCACAAAAAGATCCAAGGGGCAAAAATAATATATCTTAATTCAAATTCAAAATTTCCCCCTTACATACTCATCCCTGATTATTCATTGTAAGATCTATAGGAGTAGCTCATTCCCCCAAGATACAAACAGATGAGCCACCTATTTGACAACGACATTCAAGAATCCATCTGTTAGAATCCCTTGTTACAGAAAATTGACAAAATCTGCTAGAAAAGACTCAATCGATCTGTTTTTAGCACTGTGGCTATTGAATTCTACCTAGGAAATCCTTGTTTAGTAGAATTGTATCTTTAAGCTTATTTCAAAACACTTGAAGAAACACATAGTTAAATTGTGTGATGATAGAAAATGGGATCAAATGTCAATAAAGGCAATACTCTACGTACATCAAAAGAGATGTATGAGATTTCATCTACACAGAATTATAACAGTTCATTTTATGAGCAGCAAAAATAAGTGAAAAAGTAACTTATGACCATTTTTCACAGTTACAACCTTTGTAGCATCCCCCTGATCATGTGACCAAGATGCGGATACTCAGCAACTGGTTCATACTTACCGTGTCTCTATGAAAAGACGACCTACTCTGAAAACAAGGCCTAGTCCAATTTTCACGCCTGTGTCTAATATAAGCCTACCCCCAAAAATAAAGCCCTAGTTCAGCTCCGCCCACTGTCTAGTTGTACAAGGAAGGCCAAGGCGCAGGCATAAAAATCAAGCCAGGATGGCAGTAGGGTGGAGCTGCCCCACATGTCCTGCACCTGCTAACCTGAAGACCACCATACCTAGGCCTCCCTTGCCTCAATTCCTGTCTGATCAGTGCCCAAGTTCTACAGCTGCGTGCAGCTGCATGTAGCCAGATGCCTCGAGGCTTGTTGTGCTGGTGCCGCCACTCGTGGCCAGACACTGTAAGACTTGTTGCATTGGTGGACCCATTCACAGCAGCACACACTGCTGCCACTCTCACACGCAGCAACACAATGCCCCACGTAGTATCCTGCCACGAGCAATGATCCCAGGGCGACAAGCCTTGCAGCAATCTGCTGTGAGTGGCTGCACCGAAACAATAAGCCACAAAATATCTAACTGCAAGTGGCTGCCAAAATCAGGCAGTGATGTGGCTATGGTGGACCTATGGTAAGGGGTCAAAACATTCCCCAAAATAAAACCTGGTGCTTATTTTGGGGCCGAAAAGAAAATAAGACCAGGTCTTATTTTCTTTTTGGCCCCAAAATAAGACCTGATCACCTGGTAAGACCTGGAAACAAAGGGTACGACTGATGCTGTGTCCTGGGATCATGGGATCCCCATTTGCGATCTTCTGTCAAGCAAAGTCAATCAGGAATCCAGATTCATTTACCAGCCAGGTTACTAACTTATCAACTGCAGTGATTAACTTATCAACTGTGGTAAGAATGGTTGTAAAATGGGGCAAAACTCATTTCACCAATGTCTCACTTAACAATGGAAATTGTGGGTTCAATTGTGGTTGTAAGTTGAGACCTGTTACAGAGAGGAATTGTCAATGTACCATCAATGAAATATCTGGGTAAACACAGAAGAAAGCATAGATTTATTTTACAAATGTTTTATTTAATTTAACAACTGTGACGATTTTCACTCGAGACATGAAACAATAAAAGCAATGCATTTTTGTATCTATTTCCAATACATTTATTATCATCCATTCGTCGTATTTCTATTAATACTATGTGAAAGAAACTGACTTAACCAGCTGGTTGGGAAATTTTGAAATGACAGACATCCAGATCTTGCATAACTTATTCTTTACTTTTTTCCTATTCACACCTTTCCATAGGAGTGGCTGTGAATGTTCTGGCATTCTGGGAATTCACTGCAGGCAATTTTTTTTTTTAAATGTTCCTAAACCCAGATTCAAAAGAAGTACAGAATAAAGCTTCCAATGTACTATGTATGGGCTTAATATGGGCTAATCTTGGTATGGGCTAATTTTGGTCTTGGACAACTTAGAACTATGTAGTCTTTGAATTGATCTAAATGTAATAATAATAATACTAATAATACTAATAATACTAATAATACTAATAATACTACTACTACTAATAATAAATAATTTATTAGATTTGTATGCCTCCCCCTCCGCAGACACGGGGCAGCTCACAACAATAGTAACAATATAACAAATCTAATATTTTAAAAACATCTAAAACCCATCATTAAAACCATACCATACAAGCATACCATATATAAACTATATAAGCCTGGGGTGGTATCTCAATTCCCCCATGCCTGGCGATATAGGTGGGTCTTAAGCAATTTACGAAAGACAAGGAGGGTGGGAGCAGTTCTAATCTCTGGGGGGAGTTGATTCCAGAGGGCCGGGGCTGCCACAGAGAAGGCTCATCCCCTGGGGCCCACCAGACGAAATTGTTTAGTTGACGGGACCCGGAGAAGGCCAACTCTGTGGGACCTCATCGGCCGCTAGGATTCATGCAGCAGAAGACGGTTCCAGAGGTATTCTGGTCCAATGCCACGTAGGGATTTATAGGTCATTACCAACACTTTGAATTGTGACCAGAAACTAATCGGCAGCCAGTGCAGACCACGGAGTGTTGGAGAGACATGGGCATATCTAGGAAAGCCCATGATTGCTCTCGCGGCCGCATTCTGCATGATCTGGAGTTAGTTTCCGAACACTCTTCAAAGTCCCATGTAGAGAGTGTTGCAGTACTCGAACCTCGAGGTGATGAGGGCATGAGCGACTGTGAGTAATGACTATCTGTCCACAACTGATGCACCAGGCGAACCTGTAGTTCATAAAATAATCTGTCACAATTCCTACCTGTCAATGACTACTTCAGCTTCAACCACAATACACGAACACACAATGGACACAAACTTAAGGTAAATGACTGCAAACTCGACTGAAGAAAATACGACTTCAGCAAGAGAGTCATCAATGCTTGGAAAACAAAAATAGGTGACTCAATCTTTCTAATGTAGAATGATATAATGTATCAGTAATAGTAAATAACAAAGATAGCAATATTAAAAATTCTAAATATTTGGGAAAACAGCAAGCAAAAGCTGTAAGAGTTTTGTAATTATTCTGT
The DNA here is from genome assembly GCF_031021105.1 of Erythrolamprus reginae. Classification (NCBI taxonomy): domain Eukaryota; kingdom Metazoa; phylum Chordata; class Lepidosauria; order Squamata; family Dipsadidae; genus Erythrolamprus; species Erythrolamprus reginae. Next base: position 286,332,060 of record NC_091951.1, read on the forward strand.
TTCTTTTATGTATGTTTTGTATGTCTTTTTTATATGTTGTTTTTAAAGGGAAAAAACCTGATAAAGATTATTTTTTAAAAAATAAAGATGTAAAGGCTAAAGGTTTTTGTTTTTTAAAAAGAAAGCCCTGATATCCTCCTCCCCGTCTTCCTGGGCTCATTTAACCTAAACCTAAGCAATTTGATATAGAAGGTTCAGGTACTTTTTCAAAATAATGGCTAAATATGTCCAGGATGCAAGGGATCAACAAATATTTTCACTGCCCTCTTTTTGACTCGTGCAGTATACAGGTCCTCAATGGAAGGCAGGTTGGCAGCAATTGTTTTTTTATGCAGTTCTGATTACCCTCTGAAGTCTGTATCTGTTTAGTTGGGTTGCAGAAACAACCAGTTATAGAGGTGCAGATGACAGACTCAGTAATTTCTCTGTAGAACACCTATACGGGTCTTCAGTGGAAGGCAGTTTAAGCGTCTCCTGAATAGAATGCTGATGTTTATTATCAAGAGGAACAAGTGGAAGTAACCCACAAAGTCCATGCCAAGCCACATCGGTATTAATAAGAAACCTACAATCAGTCTGCTGTTTTTTGTACTCTCAGACTAACACAGCTATCCCTCGGGGAAAGTTTGAAACATAAGACAAGGCCCTGCGGGTCACTAGGCTTAGAAGCAGGCGGTGGACTGTGACCGCCAAACATTAAGTCCCCAAACTTTTTCTGCCAGACTTGCAGCGTAAAAGCTCGAACGTTTGAAGGTGCCACAGAAGTCCTGAAAGCGCCCGACGGCCACTTTGAACAGGTGACATGCCCAACGTCGCCTCTCTCTCTCTCTCTCTCTCTCTCTGCTCCTTCCCTAATCGGCCCGAAAGGCTCTTTAAGCAAATGAAGACAGCTGCGTTCTCCCTCCGACGAGGAAGTGTTGCTCAGCTGAGCCTCGGCGCTGAGGAAATAGTCGGGGCTGCGAGGGAGAAAATGAGGAAGCGAGCGCTCCACTCATCCTGAACCGACCCGGGGCTTCTTCGGCAGAAGCGTCCAGCAAGGCGTGGGCAGAAAAAGAGCCGCGGCGTCCTGAGGGGGAAAGCGCGCCGATTTGGGGACTTGGAGCTGAGGGAAGAGGGTTTTGGCGGGAGGGGGGGCAAAGCTTCACCGCCGAGATCCCGAAGGAGGCGCAAACCGAACGAAGAGCGCGCCTCTCCGAAAAATCCCCTCTCCTCGCCGCTGCCGAGGGAGGGGCTGGTGAGGAGAGGCCCCTATCAGAAGTTCCCGCCACCCGTCGGTTTCTCAAGTAAGAGGTGTTCCTTCCCGTATTTTGAGGGAGGGAGGGAGCGGCTGACAAAAAAGGGGCTTCGGGATTCCCCTCTTCTAGATTTCTAATGTTAGTCAGGATTTGGAGTTGGGCAACCGCGGGAGAGGGACGAGGGAAGAACCCCGACTTTATCCCTACTTTCTTTCAAGTTTGGGTATGTGAGAGTAACCGGAGTGACAATAACCCCCAAAAGCAAGAAATCTACTCCAAAAAGGTCGTTTGGAAGGCGGGACGAGGGGGACGCGAGGCCGGACTCAGCCGAAGCGAGGCGGGGAATGAATCATCCTGGGGCAAGAGGCGTGTCCAAGGGAAAGAGGAGGATGAAAAGAAAGCCGGTCCGTATCTGGGCCAAGTTGGTGCTTCTATGACTTGTGGACTTCAGTTCCTAGAATCCCTGAGCCGATAGTACTAAGCTCAGGAATTCTGGGAGTTGAAGTCCACAAGTCATAGAAGAACCAAGTTTGCCTACCTCTGACGCGATCTCCTTGAAAAACTCTTTGAGGGGAAAAATCGCGGCTGCGCTCTCGCCTTCTCTCTCAAAATGGTTGGTCCAATGCAACTGGACGAAACGGATAGAAATGTTTGGTGGTTGGGGTCCAACGAAAGTGCAGTTTCACTAGGTTGTGACAGGGTGATGAACGTCCATGGATAGTTATGGATAATAGTTACCTGGATGCACAAATACACATAGTAGGTTTTTAAAATATATTTTGTTTTGTTTCATTCAACCATTGACAGAAGTGAAGTGAAAGTTGCATTGCTCCAGCAAGTCAATTCAAAATCGTTTTTTCCTTTTGAAGGATTTCATAATATGCAGACTACAAAGTGAAATTGTTTTTGTTTTTTGGATCAGTCACATTTTTTGTTGTTTTTCTTGTCTCTTTCTATTAGCCCGCAGATCAAAGTTGCCCTTAATAGGCCTGATTTTATCTGTTTGGCGGATGAATCTTAACATAGTGAATTGTGTTTATTTTTTTTAAAAAAAGAAGTAAAAATGCCTTCTGGGCTACACAAGATAGGGAAGTAAAAGAAACTGCTGAACCATAAGTGCAGAAATAGGGTGGCTTGATGCTTGATGGCAGGAGGTAAAATCAGGATTCAGAATAATGTGTACAGAATTGTTAATAAGCCATCTGCCCACAGAAGGAGAGAATAAGATTGGAAGGGGTGTGTTTTGTTTTTTGATTTGTTTTTGTCTGTTTATGTTTATTTTATTTATTTATTTTGTTTGTCAAATGTAGTTGATGCATGGAACTCACTGCCTGACTCTGTAGTATCATCACCTAACCCCTAAAACTTTACTCTTAGACTGTTGACCTCTCCCGATTCCTAAGAGGTCAGTACATAAGTGCACCAGCGTGCCTTCCGTCCCCTATCCTAATGTGTCTCTCTTGTTAGTATTATGAATATAAACATTGTTATATCTTTGTATACTACCAATGCATACTTGACAAAAACAAATAAATAAATAAAATAAATAAATAAATAAATAAACCTAAACACATATAAAGTAAGTATAGATAAGTGGGGACAGTAAGGCAGGAATGCTAGGCACAATGGTGCGCTTATGCAGACCCCTTACAGACTCTAAGGCAGTGTTTTTCAACCAGTGTGCCGTGGCACACTACTGTGCCGCGAGACATGGTCAGGTGTGCCGCGAAGCTCAGAGAAAGAAAACAAGAGAAAGAGAAAGAAAACAAGAGAGAAAGCAAGCAAGAGAGAGAGAGAAAGCAAGAGAGAGAAAGAAAAAGAGAGAGAACAAGAGAGAAAGAAAGCAAGAGAGAGAGCAAGAGAAAGAAAGCAGAGAGAGAGAAAGAGAGGGAGGGAAGGTGGGAGAGAGAAAGACATAGAGGGAAGTAGGGAGGGAGAGAGAAAGATAGCAATAAAGAGGAAAGAAGAGAAAAAGAAAGAGGGATGGAGAGAGAGAGAGAAAAAAAAAGAGGGAGAGAGGGGGAGAGAGAAATAGAGCGAAAGGGAGGAAGAGAGAAATGTTTTGTCCAAACTTTTTTAGCCCCCTCCCCACTCAATGTGCCCCATGGTTTTGTAAATGTAAAAAATGTGCCGCGGCTCAAAAAAGGTTGAAAATCACTGCTCTAAGGCAATGTTTCCCAACCTGGGCAACTTGAAGATATTTGGACTTCAACTCCCAGAATGCTGGCTGGGGAATTCTGGGAGTTGAAGTTCAGATATCTTCAAGTTGCCAAGGTTGGGAAACGCTGCTCTAAGGAATGGGGTTAAGATTCTTCATGAACAACTTCACAGGTTCCATTTGCTTTTGTTTCATGCTTGATTAATAGGAGGGGTATTTTTTTTTTTTGAGGTCATGATTTTTAACTTCTTAGGATGTGTTTTGGATGTTTTGTGCCTGTGAGTCAGTGTTGACTCCTTTTAACTGTCTGGATCACTCCCTGCGATTTTCTTTCTGCCTCTTTCCCAGAATCCAAGGCAGGACTATAAATCCCCGGTTTCTTGCTTGATGTCTTTAACAACTACACCAGACTGGCTCTCATATCAACTTAGGGCAAACCTTCAATTTCTATTGCAGTCTGTATGCCACTGTTACTTAAGAACAGGGGTTTTTTGGGGAGGGGGTGTCTTTGTTTTTTCTTGATTTATCCTCTTAGGTTGTTCTTCAGAGAAACAACCTCATGGGTGTTTCTGTGAGTGTTGAAAGGTTTCTGAGGTGTGAAAGGTTTCTAAAGGTGTGAAACTGGTAGCCTAAGTTACAGGCTAATTTCATTGTTGAATAACTCAGAAATATGTTGGCCCTATCAGAGTAGGATTCAAAATAGAGTTAGCATCTTCGGGAATGGGGGTACTTCCTGATGCTGCGGTGGGGGGAGTGAGTAAAGAGAGATTCTCTTTCTGTCTGACCTGCACCCCAACCCGCCACACACAAGTTCAAATCTTTTCTGTAAACTGTCCTCTTTCCCTCTGCAATTGGTGGACAGCCTGTCACTACTGGAGTTAGGTTGCAAATTCTTCAATTTAGCTGCTGCACTTGAGAGCAGTGATGGTCCTTTCCAAGGGCAGGCAGGTAAAAAAAGAACGAAACAGATATGGTAAGGTAGAAAGAATATTCGGGTGGGATGTGGGGGCATGTTTTGTGGATTTTACAAATGAAAATAGTGATCTTGTGCAGTGCATTCCAAGTCAATTCAGTATACTTTTGTCCATGGGAAAAAAGAGAACTGGTGTTTTGATCACTTTGGTAGATGGAGGGGTTAAAATGCGACATGTGGAGACCCCCCCCCCAAAAAAAACAATGCATGGAGGCGGCTATGGGCTGTGGCAATCCCTGCAGTCTAGAACAGCTGATTGGCGGTATTCAGGAGGCCAATCTAACCACCAATCTGCTCATATTATTATTATTATTATTATTATTATTATTATTATTATTATTATTATTATTATTATTATTATTATTATTATGTCAATACAACATATCAAACAAGATCACTATGCTGGATTTCGTATTTCATCACCAGTTGGGCGCTTCCCAAGCATCTAGGACTGCGTGATGTGGTGACGAATTATGTTTGCCGATCCCAGTAAAGCAGCCTTTTGCAATTGACAGATGGAGATTTTCTCAGTTCCGATGGTTTTCAAATGTCCGCTGAGATCCTTTGGCACTGCGCCCAGCGTACCAAGTACCACTGAGACCACTTTCACTGGCTTATGCCAGAGACGTTGCAGCTCGATTTTTAGATCTTTGTATTTCACTAATTTCTCTAGCTGCTTCTCCTCAATTCTGCTTTCCCCTGGGATTGCGATGTCAATGATCCATACTTACTTTTTCTCCACAATCAGGATGTCTGGTGTGTTATGCTTCAGACTAAGGTCAGTCTGAAGTCGGAAGTCCCACAGTAGTTTTGCTTGCTCATTTTCGACCACTTTTTCGGGCTTATGATCCCACCAGTTCTTTGCCAGTGGTAAATGGTAGTTCCAGCACAAGTTCCAGTAAAATTATTATTATTATTATTATTATTATTATTATTATTATTATTAATTAGATTTGTATGCCGCCCTTCTCCGAAGACTCCGGGCGGCTCACAAGATACAATAAGAACAATGCAACAACAAAACTAATTACAAAACTAATTACAAAAAAATTACAAACTAAAATCCCAATATATTAAAATCAGTCAGCCACTGTACTAAAGCTGATCAGGCTGTTTGCTGCAAGGACCCTAGCCAGATGAATACAGATGGATGTTGGTAGGCAGAGGCAGAACTTTTTTTCTTTTTTTCCTACCCAAAAGCTAATGTGTGTCTTATACGTCAGAGCATCTTATGCTTCAAAAAATACAGTACTTGTTAATTTAGCTTATCTTTTATTGTAGATTTCTGCCTGTGTCCTGTTTGATTTTTTTTTTTGTTTGGTCAATCCCATGGGAATATTTCTGAAGGAAACATGGGCTTTTCAGACCAAGAAATGCAGATTTCAGAGCAATAGAGTGATACATAAGAAGAATGAATCAAATCCTCTGCAACTTTGTAACATTAGAATAAGCGCAAAACTCACTTAACAATCCATAACAATCTATGATTGTGGAGGTTGAAGTGGGTCGACTTTACCTGTTATGCTATACTGACCTGCTTAAGAGGAATATTTTCACTTAAATTGAGGAACATCCAGATTATTACATGCATAATTTTAAGATCACTTTGTTCCACTTGATTTTCTTTACTTTTATGGGTAAAGTTTTATTTTTGCTTAATTGCTCTATTAGCTCTGGAAGTAGGTATACCTTTTAATGGTCATGTATTAATTCCCTGAGGTGGTGGTTCTACATTTTTACATAAATGCAAATTAGTATAGTTTTCTTCCCTTATGCTATGCTTGATGAGTTTTGTTGCTTTTTGTCAGTTTTTCACAGAATTCAGATACAGTGATACCTTGTCTTACGAACTTAATTGGTTCCAGGAGCAGGTTCGTAAGGCGAAAAGTTAATAAGACGAAACAATGTTTCCCATAGGAAACAATGTAAAACCGATTAATGCATGCAAGCAAAAAAAAAAAATTGCAAAAACGGCACTCCGCTGGGCGCCGCCGCCTGGCTGTCACCTTTTGAAACAGCCGGGTGCTTCTTGGCGTTCTCCCAAACGCTGAACCCAAAAGGTTCAGCAAAAGTTCGGGTTCAGGTTCGGGAGACCGCCGAGAAGTGCCACCACCTGGCTGTCAACTTGCCAGAAGAACCATGGAGCTGTCGGCTGGTCGGGAGGCTCAAATGGAGGTGGGGAATCCCAATAGGGAATTCCAGGGATGGAGCTTTGATATCATGGAGACGTCCTTCCTAGAGTCCATTGTTTGGCCGGCCAGGAAGGACGTCTCCGTGACATCAAAGCTCCGCCCCTGGAATTCTCTATTGGGATTCCCCACCTCCATTTGAGCTTCCCGACCGGCCGACAGCTCCATGGCTCTTCTGGCAAGGTGACAGCTGGGCAGCGGCGCTTCTTGGCGTTCTCCCGAACCCGAACGCTGAACCCGAACTTTTGCTGAACTTCCAGGTTTGGCATTTGGGGGAACGCCAAGAAGCCCCCCGGCTGTTTCAAAAGGTGACAGCTGGGCGGCGGTGCTTGTCAGCCAAACCCAAACGCTGAACCCGAACTTTTGTCAAACTTCCGGGTTTGGCGTTTGCGGCAGCGGGTTCGTAAGGCGAAAAAAGTTCGTAAGAAGAGGCACAAAAATCCTGAACCCTGGGTTCGTGTCTCAAAAGTTTTTAAAAATACAGGTTTTAAGGTTAAGATAAGAAAGATTTCCTTCATAAAAAATAAACTCAGTCACCCATAATCCCATTTATTAATTTATATATCTGTATATACATTCTGGTTATAATTTGTTTTGTGAATATGTCATTTGATTACCTTTGAGATCATTATACATGAACCAGTTAAGGCACCCAGATAGAAATCAAGAAACCATGAGTTCTAGTTCCAACTTAGATACAAAGTCAACTGATTTTCACAGGATGTGTTTTAAGCAGAGCCTGGATAGCCATCTGTTTTGGAATTAATCTCGCTCCCACCCACCTCACTCTCTGCATTCTGCTTTATACATTTAGATATTTGGTAGGCTAAGTTCAGAGCCACTACCTCCTCTCTTCTGCTGTACTGTAAACTCCATAAATAACATCTTATTTTCAATATTAAATATTATCTTCAGGAGAATGAAATGTAGCTAACACGTTTGGAAAAGTGTTGGCTTTTTCATGTAGTGTTGGATTGCTAGCATTACCAAATTACTTATAAAAATACTGTAGATGAAGGCAGATGGGCTATTAAAATTCTCAGGACATTTTACTTGTATTTTAGTGGTTGACATATTTTGCTAACTGTAATAATCCTGACTTCAATCGCTAAAAAAACTTCTGGTTTTTGACAGAAGACACTTTTTTCTTTTAAGTTTTTGTTTTCAATGCTTTTTGAAAAATAGAGGGGGGTTTTCCTTCAAAAAAAATCTAAATGGCTTTCTTAATTAGTGCTTGAAATTTGCCCTGTGTAACTGATGCCAACTTTTATTAAATATGCATCTCCCAATAATTTAAAAAACCTATTATTTATTATTAACAATTATTTATTTTAGCTTGTGCAAGATAGGATATTATGTCTATGAAAGAATTTTTATTTAATAATATTGACTTTGTCTATGGAGAGGGGCGGCATACAAATCTAATAAATAATAATAATAATAATAATAATAATAATAATAATAATAATAATAATAATATTTACTTTTAATTGAAATGCAATTATTTGGTGAAGAATATTATCACGTTGCACATTTTCGTTCTCTTTAGATATACAAAATCTGTAAATTTTTTGAGGAGGATGAAATACATGCAGCTAGTAAAGAAAATGGCTAACTACTCATCTATTCTACTTGAAAAGATTGCATATAGCATTTAATTAAAAAGGCATACCGTATTTTTGTTGTATTCACCTAAGGATTAATGTATGGTATCAGTTTGAAAAGTATAATAAGAACTGTGAAAAAGATTTGTACTAATTGCCTAATTAATTAATTAATTAATTTAGAAACTATGAATTTTTAATTTAAAATAAAATTAAACTGAGCAAGGCTAAAATAATTTTAAAGGGATACTCCAAGAGCCCTCAGCTCATCTTAGTAAGTTGGGTGGCATTCAAATTTGATAAAACAAAGTTTCTAATGAATAGTCCAAAGATATAGTCATAACTGCAGAATTCGAAGCAAACACGGTTTTTATATCACTCAGCAGCTCTCAAAATGAAAGAGCAATTGATTTTTAGAACACCCCAGTATATTAATGGTATATATGTCTCTGTTATGTGCACCAGTAAAGACAAACTCTTGGCTTGGATTCATATGCAAACAATTCGCACACTTCAGTGAATAAAGCTAAGCTAGGAAGCTGCTGATTCAGAACTGTTGTACATATTTGTACATGCACCAGTGGTAAAATGCTTCCGGTTTGCTCATGCCTTTTGGTTGTTGGAGAGTCGGTCATGAAGGCAGCTCTGCCACCTTGCCGGACGCTGCCATTTGTGTTCCTTTACCCTATGTGTATGCACAGAATGCTTTGTGCGTGCACAAAGGGTAAAAGAACCCAAATGGCGGTATCCAGGCAAGGAAGCGGAGTCTCGCGCTGCCTTCACAACCGGCTCTCCGATGGCTGACAAGCACAAGCATTTCACTCCTGACATGTACCTATAAACCTTTAAGGAAGGTGCACAGTTTAAGCATGTATTCAATAGAAGGATGGTGAAATACCTAAATTATTGACGTAATTCTCAATGGATAATCATTTTAATTCAAAAGTTTCTTTCACCTGAGTTAACTTAGGGTAAGACCAAAGTTATTAGGGCAAAATTATTTTGGGATTTTCACACTATCGGCAATTAATTTGATGATACAAAACATGTCAACAAATTTTAAAAATTATTTCCAGTTCAATGGAATGTTGAAAAGAAAAAAAAACATGAAGGACTTTTGGAAACTTTCAGCTCAATAAATATTTAATATAACTGAAGAAAATTATGCGGGCAAAGACATTGGCAAAAGAAGCATTGAGATAAGAAGTGGGTCAGAGCTAGCCAATAGTTTCAGTTAAAGAAATTTAGTAATAATTTTCCAAATGCTTTTCCTGAGGTGATAGAAGAGCTGAAGGAAATATCATGTTATATATTTGAATATATATAGTCTAGATATAGCCATTTGAATGATATGCAGATGATGGAAAAATAATTCAGCACAAATGTTGCAACGTTTCATATTCCCCATCCTCAAGGTCTCGGTCTCTCTCTCTCTCTCTCTCTCTCTCTCTCTCTCTTTCTTTCTTTCTCTCTCTCACCCTGTCCCTCCTTTCCTCCATCCCCAGGCACCCCTGAAGGCACTTGGCGGGCAAAGAATGGGATGACTCTTCCCCAATCACCAAGGCAGCATACGCTGAATCCTTGCAAAACTGAGAGGGGAGCAGACAAAACCAAATCAAACCAAATCTCTCCCCCCCCCCTTCCTTTCCACTCTCACTCTCATTGCCCGGCTGCAGCAGGAAATGGCAGGCAGGCACTTCTGGCTTTGTTGGTGCTGGACACACAACCTGCTCTCTGGACAGACAGATAGACAGAGAGACAGAGACAGGCAGAAAGAGGCAGAGACAGAGAGAGGGGGAGAGAGAGAGACAGAGAGAGACAATGAGTGTTGCCAGGGGTGAGTGGGACAGGGAATGGACTCCAGGAGAGGAGGGGACCCAGTCTCCCCCATTGTGAGCCGTGCTTTCACTGTGCTATGCAAAGCACTGAGTGAAGCAGGCCAGCTGTGGAAGGAATACTGTGTCTTCCCTGTACCCCACACCAAAAGGAAAACAAGCTGGGCTTCTCCGAAGCCCCCTACCCTCTCCATGCTGCCTTCCCCCTACCCCCACCTAATCCACTTCACGACAGAGTAATGTGCATTGGAAACATGTGTTGGGGTAATCCTCTGGTGCTCGGCCCACAACTCTCCGTGGTCCTCCAGGCCCGGCTTGCTGAGGATGTGGGGAAGCAACCTTGATGCCTCTGCTGCCCCCCACATGACCCCAGCCATCACTGCCCAGAACCGTCAAAGGCGCAGCACATTTCAAAGGTGGTAGCTCACATTGAAAGTGCCAAACAGCAGGACATCTGCGAGAACCGGACATGCCACTCCACTATCCGACTTGCCAATAGGGGCACTTCTGCTGGGCAGCCAGCCACTCCTTGCTGGGCTTCTGCGCTCGACATTCTGCCAGGAAGGGGAGCGCTTTCCCACAGTGCCCCCTTCTTTCTCTTGGCCCTGCTGGCAAGGGAGGAGAAAGGCCAGGCTTGGAGGATTGCCCCCATCCCGCAAGATCTGCACCCGCCATTCTCTCCCAACCCTCTTTGTTGGTGGCAACAGCAAATGTACCAGGCAGAATCCTGTTGCCACATAAAAAGGCAAGTCCGGGGAGCCCCCGGAGATTCAAATTGCCCCTATTCTTCCCGCCTTCCATAAGATGTTGAAGACCTATCTATGTCGCCAGGCATGGGGGGAATAACTATCTTGTCCCCCCAGCACCACCTTTTTTCTGACTGTAATATATGAGAATGGTATGATTGTGCAGTAATGATCGTTTTAATATTCATGGGTTTTAAATTGCTTTTAACTTATATTGGATTTGTACTTTGCATACTGTATTGCTGTTGTTGTGAGCCGCCCCGAGTCTTCGGAGAGGGGCGGCATACAAATCTAATAAAACTTAAACTTAAACTTAGCTTTGCTTCCTCACTAAGGTGACAGGGCAACAGCTCTTTCATCTCTGCCAGGGAGCCGCAGCAGAGGAGTGAAAGAGCCGCATAATGGCTCTAGAGCCACAGGTTGCAGACACCTGTCCTATCTCCTAACCTCTTATAAGGCTATCCTTGGAATCTATTTTTGCTTGTGTGGGTACTTGCTCTACTCTAAGTCCCTTCCCTCTTTCGACCAACAGTGAAGGTATTATTAAAGGGATATAAGGCATTTCAGAAGCCACAGAATGCTTTCTCTTTCATGTTTATTTTCTGGCACGGCGTTGCTTACTCCTGTGACAGAGCATTTTGTAAATTACTCAAGACTCATTTATACCGCCAGGCATGGGGGAGTTGAGATATTCCTTCCCCCTAGGCCATTACAAGTTATGCATGGTATGTCTGTGTGTATGTTTGGCTTTATAATAAGGGTTTTTAGTTGTTTTATTATTGGATTGTCACATGCTGTTTTTATCATTGTTGTTAGCCGCCCCGAGTCTACGAAGAGGGGCGGCATACAAATCCAATAAATTATTATTATTAATTATTATTATTACAAGCCTATTGTTGGCAGTGAAAATATTGTTTCTCTTTCATTTTTATGTTTATGATTCATTGATTATTTCTCAACTCATGACCGCATTACGTATATTTCCATCTCCTGGTTTCAATAAGATCATCCAGGTAACATACGAAATAACATAGTGATACAAAACTGTCACTAACTTGGTTTTTTTTTAAATCTAAATTCTTCTAGGTGTAATATAGCTTCAAAAGCAGGCAAAGAAAGAGAAGAAGTGGGAGAAAAATGGCAAGTTATGATTCTGTCAGCCACCTATCCTATTTTTTTGGAAACATCACCCGTGAAGAAGCTGAAGATTACCTGTTGCAAGGAGGACTAAACAACGGACTGTACTTACTGCGACAGAGCCGAAACTACCTGGGTGGTTTTGCTTTGTCTCTGGCAAACAATGGAAAGGTTTATCATTACACCATTGAGAGGGAAATTAATGGCACTTACGCTATTACTGGAGGGAAATCCCACCGGAGTCCTGTGGAACTCATTGACTACCACTCAGATGAAATCGATGGTCTTGTCTGTTTACTCAGGAGACCATGTAATCGGCCGCCAGGAGTGGAACCAAAAACAAGTCAGTTTGAGGACTTGAAGGAAAATCTAATCAAAGAATATGTTAAACAAACCTGGAATTTATATGTAAGATTATTTTTCTTTTGTCCTTTTCTGTACGTTTATGGAGAGTCTCAGTCATCCAGGTCATGAGCATCCCAAAGCTTTTTGAGAGGCAACTGGACTTTCTGTTCTTTTTCTTTGAAAACATTTCGCTTCTCATCCAAGAAGGGTCTTCAGCTCTGGAAGTTTCTTCTTCCCCAAAGCTGAAGAAATGTCTTGGAAGAGAAGCAGAATGTCTTCAAAGAAAAAAAACACACAAAAATTCAGTTGCCTCTTGAAAAAGCACCTTTTCTGTAGTTTTTCCTCTTTTGCTTTTGGGAGGTTAGTGGCTATAGTTGGACATTTATTTATTTATCTATCTATCTATCTATCTATCTATCTATCTATCTATCTATCTATCTATCTATCTATCTATCTATCCTATCTATCTATCTATCCTATCCTATCCTATCCTATCCTATCCTATCCTATCTATCTATCTATCTATCTATCTATCTATCTATCTATCTATCTATCTATCTATCTATCTATCTATCTATTAGATTTGTATGCCGCCCCTCTCCGTAGACTCGGGGCGGCTAACAACAATAATGAAACAACATGTAATGAAACAACAAATATCCAGGAGTATGTCATATATCTGGGCAAACCAGGATTTCCAATTTTTCTAGAGTTTTGGGATAGAAATTGAAGTTGGTTCCTATGCTGTATTTGTTCAGTATGGACATTCTCAGCTTAAAACCATCTATTTAGCAACTTTTCGAAGTTACAACAGCAATGAAAAAAGTGACTTATGACCAGTCCACACCATTAATGTCACAGCATCTCACAGTCACATGATCAAAATTCGGGCACTTGACAACCAGCATATATTTAAGACAATTGCAGCATTTGGGGGACATGTCGTCATCATTGATGACATTCCTACCCAGCATCTGACAATCAAGTCAATTATGAAAATGAGTCTCTTAAAGACTGCACAATTTGCTTAACAACTGCAGCAATTCACTTAACAACATGGCAAAAAAAGTCATAAAATCAGCCATGTCTCACTTAACAACCATCTAGTTTATCAGGGGAAATTCCAGTCTCAGTGTGGGTTTAAGTGGAGGACTATCTTTACTTGAATCCAATTTTAAACTACATTTGATGTATTTTCCCATTGTTTTAACTACCATATTTTTCAGAGTATAAGGTGCATCTTTCGACCCCTAAAAGAGGCTGAAAATTTGAGTGCATCTTGTACTTCAAATGTAGCTTTTCCGAAGCTTTCTCCCCCCAGCCCTAGCTAATGATCTTCCCAGCTTGCAGGCTTGTTTTCATTGCTACTCTCTCCAAAAAAGGTTTTTTCAGCACTAACAAAGTGCTGAGGATCTGCCTGGCTTGCAGGAATTTTTTTTTGCTACCTCCCCCCCCCCAGAAGGTTTTTTTTTCCCAGCCCTAAATCTTTGCAGGCTTGTGTTCATTTCTATGCCCTCTGAAGAAGTTTTTTTTCCAGCCCTAAATCTCCCATACTCCTGTATTACTGATTTTTCTGTATAGCTGGTATTTGGGACATGCTAAAATTTGTAACCCTTGATGGACTGTAATCTTCAGGATGTGCTAAAACATCTTCTGATAATACAATGTGCTTTGGATATCCCAATTTCTATTCCGGGAAAGTCAGTACAGGTTCTGATATCGGTCCAACAGGCACTTCTCTACCTATGACCACAGTTGAGAGCAAAACTTCCAACACTAAGTGATGCACTTGTTAAGTTAGTCGCACCCAATTTTACATCTTTTTTTTTTTTGCTGCAGTCATTAACTGTATCACCGCAGTTGCTAAGTGTCTCCAATTTCCCCCACTCACTTTGCTTGTTGGAAGTCCCCTATGAAGATTACAAATGATGATCACATGACAATGTGAAATTGCAACTTTCATAAATATAGGTCAGTTGCCAAGTGCCCGAATTTTGATCATGCAACCACAGAAGTCATAAATAGGAGGACTGGCTATAAGCCAATTTTTTTCAGTCTATCATAACTTTGAAATGATCAATAAACAAATGTTGTAAGTCAAAGACTATATACCTCCTACAGCAGGGTTGGCAAACTTGTGGCGTCACATCATCATGTGACTTTCTCCCCCCCCCCTTTTAAATGTATTAATTGGATTGTTATTTCCTGTTTTTCTGTACATGCTGTGAGCCGCCCCCGAGTCCTTGGAGAGGGGCGGCATACAAACCCAATTAAATCTTAAATCTTTGCTAAACCAGGGGTGAGCATAGCCAGCACATGACACATCCAGCCCACACCCCTGTTCTACAGCCCTGTTTGACACCTCTGTTCTACAGCAAAGGCAGGCACAAAATATTAATTCAGTTCTTTTTGCAAACTCTGTATTCTCTAGCATTCATTTTACTGCTTTGTCCTCTAATCATTTAAACTGGTGACGTTGGCTAATATCCAACTTAAAATATGGATATAAAAAATCTTGTTTAATGGTTTTTATTTTAAATTTTATTTGTATTATTTATTATGACTTTACACCATCTCTGCCGGGATTTATATCACAATCATTTTCACAGTACTGCTTCTACAGGCAGAAGTTAGAAAGCCACTTTTGATAAGGGACAAGAAGAAAAATGGATAGACTGCCCTTGCAGTGAGCCAATGATGGCTGAGAGCAATATCATATTTTCAACTCTTCATAAAAGGATTAGTAGGGTAAATTTCTCTCGGGGCAATCCAGACTTTTGGATGATCTCTAAAAGGTAAAAGTGCTACACTCTGCATGTTTATAAATTATGATTGGTTGTAAATTATTTTGCTATCAGCTCACGTGCGCGCTTGCATGCGCAACACTTCTGCGTATGCACAAGAGCATCCCAAGCAAGTAGGTGGACCAGTCTAAGAACTGGCCTGAACCCGGAGCAACCCACTGCTGGTATATGCTTTGACATTTTAGTAAACTGTTCTGGTTATTGTCAAAGCCATTCATATATCAACTTCCATAATTAACTATATTCTTATATTCTTTGCCCTCCTGTCAATTATACAGGGACATGCCCTTGAACAAGCAATTATTAGTCAGAAACCGCAACTGGAGAAACTAATTGCTACAACTGCACACTTGAAAATGCCCTGGTTCCATGGGATGATATCTCGGGAGGATTCAGAGCAACGCCTTCTTCTGGGTACAAAGATCAATGGGAAATTTTTGTAAGTATACATTTTTTCCTATAGGCTCTATGACTTAATACTAAAAAAAAAACAGAAGACAAGTAAGAAAAATAATAAAAGCAATGTGTTTAACCATTCCAACATTTCTTTTTAATATCAGTCATTACAGTTCCATTTACTTAATAACAGCATCTGTGATTTCTTTACAGTGGCATGATCAAGTTCTTTACAGTATAAAGAATGTCATGTCCACCAATTGTGGAGCTGAAAAAGCTTTTTCATACACTATCTCCATCTCTAAAAATAAAATGGAAAAATTAATGTTGGTTGTTATCATCTTTGTAGTTAAATAGAAGGTCCATATTTCAGTTGGTTCATAGTTCATTTGGTCATTGAATGTCAGGACCTGGATGAACAACTAGTGAACTATGTTGCCTTCATACTCCTTTTGTGCATCCAGAGGAATGGTTTTAAAAAAATTGATCCTGAAATTTATTTATTTATTTGTTTTTTCAGGTACGTGTTGGTGGTATAACAAGATTTTTAATATTTATATGCATGATACTAATAAAAGAGAAACAGTAGGACAGGGGAAGGAATACACTTTGGTGCACTTATGCACGCCCCTTACTGATCTCTTAGGAATCGGGAGAGGTCAACAGTGGATAGTCTAAGGCAGTGTTTCCCAACCTTTTTTGAGCCGCGGCACATTATTCATGTTTTCAAAATTCTGGGGAACACTGAGGGGGGGGGCGGGGGGGCTAAAGAAAAGTTTGGACAAAAAAAATATCTCTTCCTCCATTTCACTCTATTTCTCCCTCCCTCTTTCTCTCCCTTCCTTCCCTTCTTTCTCTCCATCTTTCTTTCTTTCTTCCTCTCTTTTTTGCTCTCTTTCTCTCTCCCTCCTTCCCTCCCTCTATGTCTTTCCCTCTCCCTCCTTTCCCCCTTTCTTTCTCTCTCTCTCTTGCTTTCTTTCCCTCTCTTTCTCTTGCTTTCTTTCTCTCATTCTCTCTCCCCTCCTTTTTCTCTCTCTCTCTTTCTCTCTCGTTCACCACGCCAGCAACAGAGAGAAAAAGAAAGAGCGAGAGAGAGCCGGAGAGAGAGTGGAGTGCGCAGCAGCCATCAGCCTCCTCGCCCTCCTAGACGTCCCCAGCGCCCGGCCTCGCGCTGCCTCCCGTTAGCCCGGCCGAAAGCCACACAGTCCCGGACTCCTGGATTGCTCACTTCTCCGGCCAGCGTGGCGCTTTCCTGGGCAGATGGCTTTGCTGACCGGAGAAACGAGCGATCCGGGAGTCCGGGACTGTGTGGCTTTGCGCCATGAAGAGAAAACGGCAGCAGGGAAAAGTCGGCCGTTTTCTCTTCATGGCGCAAAGCCACACAGTCCCGGACTCTCGGATTCCTCGCCCCAAGGCAGGAGGCGGTGGCGGAGAAGAGTGGGCGGATCGGGCGGGCAATGGGGCAGGACGGAGAAGCCAGGGGCGCGTTTGGCCGGAGGCACCGTGGGGAACAGGGGCAGGGTGGTGCGGCAGTAGGAGTAAAGGGAGCCGCGGCTGCCCCTGCCTCCCCACGGTGCCTCCGGCCAAACGCGCCCCTGGCTTTTCCGTCCTGCCCCATTGCCCGCCCGATCCGCCCACTCTTCTCCGCCACTGCCTCCTGCCTTGGGGCGAGGAATCCGGGAGTCCGGGACTGTGTGGCTTTGCGCCATGAAGAGAAAACGGCAGCAGGGAAAAGTCGGCCGTTTTCTCTTCATGGCGCAAAGCCACACAGTCCCGGACTCTCGGATTCCTCGCCCCAAGGCAGGAGGCGGTGGCGGAGAAGAGTGGGCGGATCAGGCGGGCAATGGGGCAGGACGGAGAAGCCAGGGGCGCGTTTGGCCGGAGGCACCGTGTGGAGCAGGGGCAGGGTGGTGCGGCAGTAGGAGTAAAGGGAGCCGCGGCTGCCCCTGCCTCCCCACGGTGCCTCCGGCCAAACGCACCCCTGGCTTCTCTGCCCTGCCCCATTGCCCGCCCGATCCGTCCACTCTCCTCCGCCGCCTCTCGCCGCGGCACACCGGTTGGGAAACGCTGGTCTAAGGGTAAAGTTTTAGACTATAGCCTGGCTTAATTTTTGCATGAAAATGATGCATTCTTCATTCTGCTCAATGGAGGAAACTATCAAAACTCTAACAACAATACTAATACCATTTCTCCCTCTGTCGCTCATTTTATATTGAAAGATAATTGAATTTGACAGATACTCCCATATTCTTTTCTCTAAAACTATAGTTAGTTTTCTATGCTTTCTGACCATGTTTATACCATTTTTCAAAGTAGGTATTGTTCCTTAATCATCTTTCATTTTGCAGTATTATTTTTAGATTAGTATTTCATATTTTGAATTCAGATCTAAAAGCATTGCTGTGCTGTTTACAAAGTTATTCTAAGTTTGGCCTAAGAAAGGTCCTTCTGTGCCTAGAATTCTATAGCTAGCCTGACTATTGCTGAAAAATCTTGAAGCCCAGAGACCAGAGGTGGGTTCATGCCAGTTTGGATCAGTTCTATAGAACCAGTAGCAAGAATTTTCCCCTACTTGCTGAAATGACAGCTATTGCACTGGCCATACCCCCAAACCAGCTCTTTCGGTGGCGCTATAGGCACCATAAGTAATGGGCTGCCAACATTTTTACTGCCACACTGTGGGTGTGGCTTATTTTGTGGGTGTGGCTTAATGGATATGTGACTGGGTAGGAGTGGCTTGCCGGCCATGTGATCAGGTGGGAGTGGCTGGAGCGATCATCGTTCAAGTGAACTGCTAAGTCCTCGATTTACAGCCTTACCAGTGTCGCTCGTTGGGGTGACAATTTGCTTTGCATTTCCTGCGCTCTCCTTCCTGGGTCGCCCCCCACCTCTGGCTGAGTAGCTAGGTGAACGGGTGCTGCCAGAAGCATAAGTGCTGCCGGCGCCACTTCCACCCACGCCTTCTGCTTGCACCTCAGGCGTGAGGTGGCCACGTGAAGCTGGAGGGGAGCCAGGCAGCAGAGAGGGAAGCTTGTCTGAGGCCAGGAAGGAGGAAAGAGGAAAAAAGCAAGGAACGCAGATGCAGCAGCAGCAGTAGGGGGGAAAAGGAGAGCCAAGCCAAGACCAGTAATCCAGGAAGTGGCAGCCCCCAGTTAGCTGGAGCTGCACATGTATCATCGTTTCCGCCAGTGGAATTGCGTTCCACCCTGTCCTGCCTGCTGCCCACCCTTGGGCACCGCCATCTTGTTTTTTGCTTCTGCTGTGCATGTGCACATGTCAGCACTGCACATGTGCATGTGTCTATGCAGTGTGGGAGGAAGCGAACCAGCAGCAAGGTAAGTCAGAAACCTACCCCTGCCACGCACATAGAATCTATCCAGGTTGACGGAAACAGAAATTGAGCAGTTTTCAGGAAAAGAAAGCAATCTTGACCCAAAATGCTACAGCACGATCTCCCTTATCAATTATTGCCAGTACTCTGTCTTGAAAGAAGAAAAAATAAATTACCTAATAACCCTGAAGCAAATCTTACTTGTTGAGGATAATCAAGTGAAAAGTTACAGTTCATAGGTTTCATCTACACATTTCGAAAGCAGATTGCAGTAGCCCCAAGAAATAGGCAACTAGATCTACTGCGATTTTAATAATAGAGCTGTAATAATTTACTAAATAAGTAACAGACCAATATAATAAATCAGATAAGCTGCATAATATGTGATTTATTATAAAACTCTTTTTTAGCCATGAAAACCAGAACTAGATTGTGTGAAAGTCTAAATTCTGTAAATACAAAAAAAAATGCTGCAATTTGCAGATAAAAATCTTCTGATCTACGTGTACTGTATTTCCTGTCTGTTTTATTAGAACTAAACTATTTATAGGTCAATCAAAAAATACACAGTATGATTGTAAATCAGGAACTGGAATATACTAATCATTTATGGAAGCTTGGAAATAATGTATTAAGATTGCATCTGTTATATTTTTTTACAGATTGTGATCACAGAATGAGTATAAATCAGTACAGGGTTGTTGTTTTTTAACTAGCCTTCATTTTTCCTTATTTTACAACTTTTAAAAATATAACCTTCTCGGAACATAATTTGGAGAAGGAGGATAAGTAAAAATGAAAGCAATTTGTACAATAGTCCTACTTATCTGATGTCATTCAGGTAGAGTAGATTGCTATAAAATACCATGGTGTTACAGTCAGGATAAGACACCTTGTAAATATCAATATCTTTTCTTAGGGATATTGTACATATTCTTCTTGACATATCTATTCCCTACTGTGTGCCACTTACTCTCTTGTAATCCCTTTTATCCCAATCTCTCTGTCCTGCAAGAGGTGGAAGAAGGAACAGATCAGACATGGGAGAGATTGCCTTAAAAAAAATCATTTGTTTTTTTCCTATTTCTCACCATATCTCCAAAATAAAACTTTTCATGATTTCACTGTCTACAAATAAGCAATACAATCTACTCATGGAAGACAAACATCAAATTTACTGTATAATTTACTTATAATACACTAAGAAAAAATGATATATTTTATATTAGCCCAGGGTAATTTCTTAAATAGGCATATATATTCAGAAAAAAATGGAAAAGTTGGAATGTTTTACCATATCTGGTGGTTAATTTTTGTGGCGAATGATCAACAGCAGAATGAACCAAATTATAAATACTAATTTATGTTTGCTACCAGTTATTTTCCTGTTAGGTATTGCTAAATTTTACATAAACATACAAAAGAGATTGAACTGTCTTTATATTTATATTTGCTGCCAGGATATTTTATAAGTCATATTTAATTCGGTTGATAGCTTGCTGCCATATCTGAGATTCGGATTCTCTTAAAATAAATATTATTTAAACGAAGGTGGTTTATTTTCAGAAGATAAATCTTTAAAAATCATTTTAAAATTATTTTTAATAATAATTAAACATAACAGTATTGAAACTGCTAAAGTATTAAAATGTCATGAAACTATCTTTATAATTGTTTTGATTTAATCATAAATTGCTATATAAGGATAACATTTGAAATGTTTCTTTCAGCAGAATAAGTTCTGCTTTCATTTTAAGTTTATCTTAACATTATTCTGCAAACTTTTATGTGTAATTTGCAGTTTCTGTTTCTTTTTTCTCCTTTTCCTTTTAAAATAAGTCACTTCGAGAAGGGTGGCATAGAAATCAATCAATCAATCAAACAAACAAGCAAACAAACAAACAAACAAATAAATAAATAGATTTTTGCAGCCCTTTTCTTTATATGGACTACAATTTACATTATTGTTGTTGTTATTTTACTTTTTAGGATTAGAGAAAGAGATAACAGTGGATCCTATGCTCTTTGTTTACTCAATGAAGGCAAGGTAGCACATTATCGAATTGATAAAGACAAGAAAGGAAAGCTTTCAATACCAGCTGGAAAGAAATTTGATACTTTATGTCAGGTTTGTTGAATGGTATTTACTTAACTATTTAACCTCTATGCTGGTTTCTATAATTATTTTCATAGTTAGATTTATTGAAGCTTTGTGTATGTATGTTGTGTTTGGTTGTGTGTACAAAATATTCCATGTTTAATATTGATTAAATTAATCTATCCAATTAGGATAACCCAGCAAGTTTTGTGACAGAGCAGATTCAGAAAGATATTTGCAATAATAGATCTATCTGTACATAATAGATCTATAGATATTTAGATCTATAATGTATCGATTATATTTAGATCTATTTAGAGCTTCATTTATACCTAAGTACTGTAAATGAAAATAGCTATTGAAAATGAAATCTAGGATTCCATTTCAGAATATTTCAAATATTTGCTCTATCTTGAGTGGATTTCAGTTATAAAACATCTCAAAAGAGAGAATACCTTGGGAAATTGTAATCTTGGAAAGGATTGAAACAATCACAGTTAAAAAAAAACACCTTTGTTTGAAAAAAAATATTTGAAACATTAGACAAGACTACACACAAAAACATGCATAGAAGGAAAAAACAAAACAAACATATTTAAATTGTCATCCCTAGTTGAATACTGATAAATATATTTGAAAGATAATAATTCTTGCTTTCATTTATTTTAAAATGTTTTAATGATTGTGACATTATTTTAATTGTTGATTGAACTTCACCCAGATTCACATTCCTTGAGATGTACACCCCTATCTCAATCTACCTATATAACACTGTAGAGCAGGGGTGTCAAACTCAATTTCATTGAGGGCTGCATCAGGGTTGTGTTTGACCTTAGAGGTCAGGGTTTAGGGATAACTGGATGGGCGTGGCCATGCTAGGTGGGCCCAGCTCAAAGTCACTCATGTCAGGGCACCTGTAGTAGCCAAGTGCTAAGGCAGGAGTTCCCTGAGACCCTAGCTTACACTCATCATAATCTTCCTTCCTTCCTACCTTCCTTCCTTCCCTTCTTTTTCTTTCCCTCTACATTCTCCTTTCTTCCACTATTTTCTTATTTTTCCTTCCTTGTTCTCTTCCCATCTTCTCATCTTTTTCTTTCCTATTTCCCTTTCTCCTTTCATGTCTCTTCTTGCATGCTCAGATGCAAAGGGGGAAACATTTCTCCAGTGAAGGGCTACCAAAATTTTTACTACCACACTGTGGGCGTTGCTTATGCAGGACGTACTGCATTTTCTTTCAACATCTTTCAATGCAAATTGGGTACTCTGGGATGGAGCTCCATTTTCGCTACCCCACTGCATTCCCCCCTATCTGGGGAGTAGCCCACCCCTGCACTTATCTTTTTGTCATGTTTTTAGTTTGTTTTGATAGGCCTCTGCCAGTGAAAACAGAGCCCGGGGCAATGTGTGCTGCCATGCCCCATTTTTGGCCATGACAGCCTCCTGTAGCCCTCTGCCAGCAAAAATGGAGCTCCGTTTTCATTGGCAGAGGCACTGTGGACTAGTCTTTTGCTGTTTCTAGGCCAGCCCCACAGGCCAGTTCTAAGTACCATGGGCCAGCCTGCAGGCCTTGAGTTTGATACCCCTGTTATAGAGTGAGTTCCTTTTAGTTTGTATACTAAAACTTTACACATATTTCTTGTTGATGGAAAAGAAGAGGTAAAGTTGTTAAAATAAATAAATTGCGCATTGTGACATCACAACACAAACTATGTAACTATGTGCCCAATTTCAGGAAATGTTTGAAAAGTGAGGATTTATATTCTGACATCACGATGGACTGTTAATCAGTTTTGCAACACCATAAGTTGTAGTGGATTTTTAGGAATAATTTTAGAAGTGGGATGAACTGTTAATTTGACTCGCTGGGATTCCCTTCATTTTTGCTGGTGCTGCTTTGAATCCCAGCGAGGGGAGTCTCAGGGAAATCCCAGCAGCACAGGAATGGGTGCTTCAGCTGGCAACGGAAGTCCGGAGCCTGGAGGTGGGGTTTCCTTGTACTTGAAATGCTGTAATTTTTTTTCATCATAGTTTTTAAAATTTTAATAAAAATAATTATCTCAGAAGTTCTCAACTTCTTATGAAATTGCCAAATTATTTCTAGTCCAGCTTGTTGACTGAAACCTTATACAGTGGTCCCCCGAGTTTCGCGATCTCGATCATTGCGAAACGCTATATCGCGATTTTTCAACCCGGAAGTAAAAACACCATCTGCGCATGCGCACCCTTTTTTCTATGGCCACGCATGCGTAGATGGCACCGGGCAGATCAGCTGCTGGGCGGCTTCCCTGGGTCTTCCCCCTCTTGCTGGCGGGAGGGCGAGCGGCGGGCATCAGCGAGGAGTTTGCGTGGGCGGCGGGGAAACCCCAGCGCCGCTTCCCAGCTGAGTCCTGAAGCCAAACGCGGAAGTTCGCTTCAGGACTCAGCTGGGAAGCGGCGCAAGCGAACGGCGTGGGTGGGCGAAGGGCGGGCGCACGGGCAGGCGGCGGACAAGCGGCGGGCGGACACGCGGCGGGCGCGGCAGCAGCGAGGAGTTTGCGTGGGCGGCGGGGAAACCCCAATCTTCGGCTCCTCGCTGCTGCGGCGGAAGTAAAAACACCAGCTGCGCATGCGCAGATGGTGTTTTTACTTCCGCACCGCTACTTCGCGAAAAACCGATCATCGCGAGGGGTCCTGGAACGGAACCCTCGCGATAATCGGGGGACCACTGTATTTATGTGCAATATTAAGTAGAAATTATAATCCAAAATGTTAGTTTTGGGCTGGAACCAATAGCTTGTACATGCATTTGTTTTTGTTAATTACTGCTACTTGTATTTTATTTTATCCAAATGACAGCTAGTGGAACATTATTCCTACAAAGCAGATGGACTTCTAAGAATAATCACAGAGCCAGTTAAAGATCCAGATTTTCAATTAAGAAATAGTAAGTGGCTTATATTTTTAAAATATGGAAATCAAACCCATGCATTGTGTGAATTACTAACATCTGATTGTGTCAAGAAGATGAAAAGAATTCCTAGTAATGAAATTAAAAGTACTCTTAACAGTGTCATTATTGGCATAATTAACTTAATTTTTCTGAAATACAATTTCTTTTTTAAAAATGTATTTACTGTTGGGGTGTCAAACTATTGCAGGATTTCATTGAGGGCTGCATCAGGGCTGTGTCCAAGCTTGGAATGGTGTGTGTGTGCGTGTGTGTGCATGCGCACAGCATGCTAAAGAAGTCATTCTTCTCCTAAATCCCAGATATCACAGGGAGTGGGATTTCCCTATGTCACTTTATAGATGTGATGTTTGCAGCCAAATATGCAATCTCTCACTGTCCGGTGGATCCCACTCTCCTTGTTGAGATCATTGATGGCCGGATGCTTCTGTCTGGGCCTATTGACCACCATGCAATCCTTTCGCCTGGCCATTGGCTTTCATGAGAAAGCCATCCAGTTTTATATTACCTCTGGCCTGCATTTCCCATGGTCTTGGGCTTGGCTTGGCTGTGGATGCCCAGTGTGCAAATCTACTGGTCCCAGAACCTCACTATTTTCCTGAGCTTGCAATGCGTGGACCACACTTGCCAAGTGTGTGCAGGCCAGTTGCTGAGTCCACCCAGGGTGTCCTTGGCTTTTGACCTAGTGGACTTCGCAGATGTCTTCAGCGAGCAAGAGGCAGACCACTTGTCCCCACACTGGCCATACAACTGTCCCACTGATTTGTTTCTGGATGCGTCACTCTCCATGGGTAGTTTGTATTCGATGTCAGACTCTGAGTTGACTATGTTACATGATTTCCTGGACAAAAATCTGGCTTGGGGTTTTATCCGGCCCTTGTCATCACCAGTGTCTGCCCTGGTGTTGTTCGTAAAGAAGAAGAAAGGAAATTTGAGGCTTTGTTGCAACTACTACAAATGAAATGCCATCATGGTGCACAATTGGTATCCTCTTTCCCTTATTCCCGAACTGTTGGAACAGCTCCGAGAGGCTACAATCTTCACCAATTGGACCTGCGTGGAGCTTATAACTTATTTCAGATCTGGCCCGGGGATGAATGGAAGACTGTTGGGTACCACACACAGTTCTTTGAAGTATACCATGATGCTGTTTGGGCTGACCAAGCCCCCCGCCATCTTCCAACATTTTATGAAGGACATCTTCTGAGACCTCTTAGACCAGTTTGTCATAATTTACCTGGATGGCATTTTGATCTACTCTTCCTCCAGGAGAGCTATCAGCAGCACTACACCTTGTCCTGCAATATATCTGGGAGAACTGTTTATATGCAAAACAGGAGAAATGCCAGTTTTTTCAGTCCACCATTGGGTTCCTGGGACATCGCATCTCTCCTGAGGGTATTGCAATGCAGCTGAGCAAGGTTGAGTCTTTGTGCAGTTGGCAACCTCCTCGGCAAGTGAAGAATGTTCAATGACCTCTTCTGAGCACAACTACGCCATCTATAGAAGGAGTTATTGGCCATTAACATGGCATTTGAGGCCTGGAGGGTGCCCGATATCAAATTGACGAACGGGCCACAAAAACCTGAACTTCCTGCAGACTGCCCAGAAATTGAACCAACACCAGATTCGATGGTCCCTCTTCTTTGCCAGGTTCAATTTCCACATCACTTACATTCCAAGTGGTCACAACCAAAGGGTGTACACGCTCTCACAGAAACCGGAGTACTCCTGCACCGAAGACCAACTCCCGTACCAGATAGTATAGAGTTTTTCTCTGCGGTTCAGGACCCAGTAGACTTACAGGCTCAGATATGGGAAATGCAGCAGCACAACACTTGAGTGGAGTAACAGAAGAAAGACGTGGGGCCAGTCTTTCTGTGGACATTCACTGAGGAACTCTTGTGGTACCAAGATGCTATATGTGCCAGTGGGGCCACTCCAGGGACTTAGCCTCTTGCAGTGCCATGATAATCCTTCAGTGGGACACTTTGGTTTCTTCAAGACCTTGAACCTGGTTTCCCATACCTTCTGGTGGCCCCGATTATGACATGACGTCCAAGCCTATGTCACGTCATATGTATGATGCCGGCAGGCCAAGATGGCAACAGGAGCCCCCCAGAGCTGCTCCAGCCATTGCCAGACTCGTCAATCTTGGACTCGGAGGAAACTGCTTCCTGCAAAATTTCACTGCATCAGCATTATGGTTGCCCTTGAAGAGTCAGTTGCATGTAAGACTATTATATCATATTAATTCATGAGTGTATTAACATGGCACAAACAAGATTAACATTTCAAATATGAGCAAATATTTCAAATAAATCTGCAAAAACAAATTTAAAACAAAGAAAAACATAAGCTTTTTAGTTCTCTTTCTCTCTTACCTGAGCCGGATGCTTGGCATCATGTATTGGTGACAAGTTCATCCATGTTTGGAGTTAGGTTCTGGACTGTGGAAATTCTCAGGATACAGTGAAAATGTGCATCAGTGAGAGCCTTTTTGTGAGCACTTTTTCATCAAGGAGAAAAGTAGCTCACACAGGTATGTATTTCCAAACAGGCACAGCCTTCGAGCAGCTTGTAGGTAGAATTGGGAAATCATTTCAGAGATGAACCTAGTGAATTGTGGAAGGAAGAAAAAACCAGTGATTCACCATCACTTGGAAGCTGGTCTAGCAGCCACAAGAGCTGCTCAACCTCCCTAGTTAAGCTATATCCACTTCTGATCAGTTTCTGCGTTTCAGTGTCTCTGATTGTATGGAGGGAAAAACCGAAACACAATTCAGCTTTTACAAATAGGAAACAAAGAACTATGGTCTCCATCTTTTCCCAACAACTCTCCAACATCCAAGAAGCCAAATATCCATCCAGATTTCTCAGGCAATGCTGGTTAAATCCTTTGGGGCTTTCTTGTGGGTCTGTCTTTTGGGGGCAAGACCCAAAGCATCCCTCCATTGACTTCCAGACCTTTCCCACAAAGCCTTGGAATGTGGTGTGCTTTGGGGGCCCAGGGATCAAGAGGATAGAGGCTTATGGGAGAGGATGCCCATCAGGTGTTGGGTGCCAGTGATTTAACATGTGTGGTGTGCCAATAAAGGGTTTGGGGCCTCTGAGCAATGTCTCCTATGCCACCCTCGCTGTACCCTAGTGATATCAGGGTACTTCATCACCTTTGATTGATATCCTCCAGTTTAAGTACCTTTAAAATGGTAGGGAAATCCATTGATATCCTCCAGGAAATCCATTGATATCCTCCAGTTTAAGTACCTTTAAAATGGTAGGGAATAGAGTTTGGCATGAAGGTGTTCCATAGATCAGAATATATATTGTAGTAAGTTTTATTTCTGTTACAAGGTCTATTGCGGTATTTTATGTGTAATACTGTATAAAATTACAATACATACAATTCAAATCCCATTGTTCTTTACCACAACAGTGTATTGCATCTACTTTTGTAAATTAAAATCTAGCAGGCCTAAACATTTCAACTGGTTAGTATAATACCTGATTAAAAACTGTAGTACCCTTACAGTTTCTGGGAGTTGGATCTAATCACATTGAAGGCTGGATCCAGCCTGTGGGCCTTGAGTGTGACACCCTGATCTATTGCATCAATTAGAGAAACATAATTTTTTCTCAGTTTGGAGTGGTAATATATGGTGTAAGGATGTGTGAGGAAGGAGGGGCATTTATATACCGATATGTGATCCATTCCGAACGTCATATTCTTGTAAACAAGGAATATGCAAATACCTCTAGATAACTTGGCTGATTTCAGATTGTAGATCCATGTCACTAAAACCAAACTTCCAATGTGAGTGCTGGTAAATCAAAGCTTCACTATTATACAAAACTACATTTTCCTTGATTTATAATAAGTTATAGTTAGTTTATCCACCTGGGGCCAATTTTAGGGAGAGTTACAGTACATTTTGCTCCCAATTTATTTATTTTATTTATGTATTTATTTACTATTAAGAGTTGGAAGTTGTAGGTCATCTAGTCCAATTCCCCACTGAAGCAGGACTCCCTACATCATTTCAGACATATGGCAATCCAGTCTCCCTTTGAAAGTCTCAAGTGTTGGAGCTCTCACAAGCTGTTCTACTGGTTGATGGTTCTCACCATCAGAAAGTTCCTCCTTATTTCCAGATTGAATTTCTCTTTGGTCAGTTTCCATGCATTATTCCTTGTCTAGCCTTCTGGTTCTTTGGAAAACAGCCTGGCCCCGTCCTCTCTGTGGCAGCCCCTCAAGTATTGGAACACTGCTATCATGTCTCTCCTGGTCCTTCTCTTCGCTAGACTGGCCATGCCCAGTTCCTGCAACCGCTCTTTGTATGCTTTAGTTTCCAGTCCCCTTATCATCCTGGTTGCTCTCTTCTGCACTTTCTCTAGAGTTTCAATGTCAATTTGCCCTTTTGCTGATGATGAACTAGTAATGATGCACTTCTACTTTTTAGCCTGTTGAAAAAGCCTGTAGTAAATTGTTCTATTGTATAAGATCCTCTTGAGCAGCAGACAGAAGTTTATACATAAACTTTACTATTCCAGATAAATCTATTCCAGGGTCAATTCACATGTGCTCATTTTGTTTACTTTCATTTTTTTAAATGAAACTGAATTTGTCTTTGTATGGCGATAAAGTTTGTCTTTATTCCTTGAAGCTGATCTTAATAATAAGTCATAACCAGGGGTGGGATCCTCCCACTTCATCCCAGATTGCCCGAACTGGTAGCAACCCACTAGTGATGTCACAATGGTGTCAT
The DNA here is from genome assembly GCF_031021105.1 of Erythrolamprus reginae. Taxonomy (NCBI): domain Eukaryota; kingdom Metazoa; phylum Chordata; class Lepidosauria; order Squamata; family Dipsadidae; genus Erythrolamprus; species Erythrolamprus reginae. The sequence continues at coordinate 286,360,624 of NC_091951.1, forward strand.
GGATCCAGCTTGGTCAGTACTGGTCCGTAATCACATTATCGATTTGTGGGGATTTTTTTTCTGAATATTTTACTGTGTGGAAGTTTTTTCCTGTGCTGCTGCTTGAAAAAGCCCCCGCCCCCTGCCCGCCCCCAGGTTTATACTTACCTTTATTCCTTTGCCCGAAGCACAGCTGATCAGCTCCTCAGCTATGTTTTGGGCTGATTATAGCTACTGATCATGCGTGGAAGCAGAATTGCATAAGGGGGCATACCCCTGTGCACAAGCGTAACAATATGAACTGATGGCGAAGGTAAGTGGAATCCATCCCTGGTCACAACTGATATTTTTATAGTAATTGATATATCTTTTTACCTTAGATTCATTGCCCCCAAAAGTTTCTAAACCTCGCCACTCCACGGTAAGAAAATATACTGGTGAAAACCAGTAATATTTTAAATAATAAAAAGTCTGGCAATATTTAAGTGTTTTTTATGGTTTATGTGTTACTAATGAAATAAGTAGTTTTAGATATATTTGTTTGCTCTGTAAGGAAGTGCATATAGGATTTGAATGCATTAGAAGCAGAAAGTATAAATGCAGAATATGAAATAAAATAATGGGGACTAAAAGAAATACTCCATGTGACAAATTTACAGAGATTCATGTAAGATATTTAAAGAAGAAAATAATAAGCCCAGTCCAGTAAGGCTCTTGGTCCCAAACATTAAACTTTATTGGAAATTCTTGTCCTGGTTTGTAGGACTGGATTTTATCCTTTCCATTCACTTCATGCTAAAGTAAGCATGTATTTGACTTACCATATTTTTCGGAATATAAGACACACCTTTTTCCTCCCTAAAAGTGGCTGTAAATTCAGGTGCATCTTATACTCTGAATGTAGAATTTTTTTTGAAGCTTTTTTCCCCCAGCCCTAATTAAGTGCTAACGATTTTCCCAGCTCTTATCTTGCAGGTTCTTTCATTGTTACTGTCTGCGAAGAATGTTTTCCAAGCTCTAAGTCTTTGCAGAGTTTTTTTCATTACTCTAACTTGCTCCAAGTAAGTTTTTTTCCAGCCCTAACCAGGTGCTAACAATGTTCCCAGCTCTTACCACTTGCAAGCTCCTTCATTGTTTCTCTCTGCTAAGAATGTTTTCCAAGCCCTGTTTTTGCAGGGTTTTTTCCATTGCTCTAACTTGCTCTAAATGTTTCTTTCCAGCTCTAATCAGGTGCTAATGATGTTCCCAGCTGTTACCCAGTTCCAAGCTCTTTCACGGTTACTCTTTGTGCAAAATGTTTTCCAAACCATGTCTTTGTAGATATTTTTATTGTTCTATTTGCTCCAAATGTTTCTTTCCATCCCTAACCAGGTGCTAAGAATGTTTCCAGCTCTTACCGGCTTGCAAGATCTTTCATTGTTACTCTCTGCTAAGAATGTTTTCCAAGTCCTAAGTCTTTGCAGGGTTTTTTTCATTGTTCCAGCTTGCTCCAAATGTTTCTTTCCAGCTCAAACCAGATGCTAACAATGTTCCCAGTTCTTACTGGCTTGCAAGGCCTTTCATTTTTATTCTCTGCGAAAAATGTTTTCCAAGCCCTAAATCTTTGCAGTTTTTTTTATTGCTCTACTTGCTCAGAATTTTTCGTTCCAGCCTTAACCAGGTTCTAACAATGTTCCCAGTTCTTACTGGCTTGCAAGCTCTTTCATTGTTATTCTCTCCAAGTAAGGTTTTTTAAAAAGCTCTAACCAGGGGATAAAATAATGTGCTGAAATGACTAGACTAAGGATGTTAGCCAGATGGATATCTTGTAAGCAGATTCTTTTCCCTATTTTCCTCCCCCAAAACTAAAGTGCGTCTTATACTCCGGTGTGTCTTATACTCAGAAAAATACGGTATATGCCGCCCAATCCACACAGGATTCAGGGCAGCTATGTAAGTGGGAAGTGGTTGTTTTAAACTTGTTTGGACTAGTTAAAATACTCTTATCTCTTCTTATGTTAAACATAATCTATTCATTAGGATAAACCATAATGTGACGGTTGGTAAATCTGATCATTGTGCCTTATAAATTGGGGCTTTGTGGTTTAGCATGATACCAACCAATTATGCTTATCTGTAAACATATTTAAACAAACGAGGCCTTAAATTTGTGTATAGATGGCTACTTGTGGTAGATTTGTGAAGCAGTTACCCAAATACTATACCTGGAAGGGAATTAATATGTATCATAAATTACTCTAGGAAGAATCTCTAAAAACTTTGGTTTCACAGAAGCTAATATGTACATTTCCATTAATGTATTGATTAGAGTAAAATGGTCAAACTTTTTCTTAATGGATTGCATGAGGATGGTATATGTTATGAATAAATTCAATTCAATTTCCAATATTTGAATATACATAAAACAAATTATGCCATTGGGGAAAAGAAATAAAAAATTGAAGTTTGCAATCAACAAAATTTCTTAATATCTCCCAAATTATTGCTAAATATATAAGGCTGTATGTCCCAGTTATGATCTTTAAAACTAGCAACAGAGCAAGCTGACTATAAAGCCAAAAGTTCTAAGTAAAAATCTAACCATTGTCATCAAATCCAGAATTGTTTCTACTTATAACAGACCATTGTAATCAATAAACCTACAAATAAATAATTTAAGATCTATTGATTTTAGTGGATCTCTCTTAAAATAAATTAAAGTTTGAATTTAGCCAGTGTTTTGATGGGAGCAAACATCCATTTAACTTTAAAAACCATTGATTATAATGTACATCACAAAATATGCTATACTTAGAACAGATCTATTTTAAATGACAGAAAAAATAGATATGTATTTTTTTTAATATTTTCTTCATGCATTTATTCATTCTTTTGATATTCTTTATGGTTTCTAGACTTGGTCAACAGGTGGACTTATCACCAGAATCAAATCATACACTTTCCCAAAGCCAGGAAGCCATAAGGTGCAATTAAACACACTTTTGTTAAGACCTACCATATATTTAAAATTTTCATTCATTTTGCTGACTTACAAATCTTTTTGTAGTTTATTCTGCTTCTTGTTGCTAATCAGCTCTGAGCATCTAGCACCTTTCTTCAGCTTTCATTTCTTAATTTATATAATTAACCCATGGCTATTTTGTACTCTGCATTTTATTTGTTTTGAAATACAGCAATGATTTGTTTTATAATAATTATATTGGTTAGAAAGAAAATAAGTATTTTACAAGCAGGTCTAATTTCTGAAACATCAAGCAGCCTAAGTTGCAATGCATTGTCCTCTTCTGAAAAGTAATTTTAGCTTGACTGGCATGAGTGTGAATGCAGGACAGTGGTGGATTGCTACCAGTTTGGATGAGCCTGTGGTGGAAATTTGACCCCATTCACTGAACTGGTAGTGATGGTCAGTTTGCCACACACACACCAAAATGGTTCCCTGGTTGCCACTGCTTGAAAGTGACTTGCAACAAACTCTTGGCGCATGCGCAGAAGATAAATACCCAGATGTGACACGTGCATCACATAACTTCCAACTTCCAATTTTTATAACTTGTGACGCACTTCTGAACTGATAGGGAAGGTAAGAGAAAACCCACCTCTGCAGGGCTTAATAGATCAATTCAACTCCCATCTCAACATCTTAGAGATGCCCAAGAAAAGTACAAAGAGGAGATTAGATAAGAGCACTCTGATCTTGTCTAGGTTGCTTGGGTGGCCATCAGGAGTAGAAACAGGTTGCAGGAAAAGTCATTGAATAAATTCTCAAGCCTAAGCTAGCAGTCAGATAGATTACCTCCTCCAGATTCAATAGGAGAAATGCAACTTCCTTCAAAGCTACTTGTGCCTCCACCAGGAGATCATAGCCTAGACTTTATAAATCCCTTGCCTACATAATTCAAAGCATTGCACTAATTTCTGCTACATATCTATCAAAATATAATAAGTCTGCTGGTGCTATTGAGTGTTTTGATTGCCATTTTGTAATCTCTTACAAGGCTTTCCAGCTTCCTAGTCCAATGCAAATTCCTATATGATATACAATAAACAAAATAGTTCATGGATCTCATTGTGCTACAGAAATTCTTCTAATAGAAAAGGTTTAAAAAAAATTATTAGAATATTAACTATGTTGATGAGTATAAAAAAACATAAATATTGTGTTTATTCACAGCCTATTATGAGTTTTAGATATTTTACCTAAATGTTACAGGTAAAGGAGAGGCTTGGTTTACAAAGCAGATTTACAAACATTTGTTTCTTTTCCCATCACATGGGTCATACTCACCTCTTCACAACTAAATAAAGAAAAGTTAATCCGTTTTGCCTCTCTCCTTAATTGTGTTAAAGTTTCATACGAATGAGTTTCATATAGTGATTCTCCAGTGTTATCAGTCAATTTAGTTCTGTCTTCAGCCCTGGGGAACTGAGAGTGTTGAAACTGACAGAACTAAATTGATTAATAACATTGAAGAATTACATTGTGCTTTAGAGAAGACAGGAACATTAAGTGATTTGTAATCTTACCTTATACTATCTGGGTTTTCTCTGTTTCATTCAAAGTAGGGCTCTTACATTTTTCTAGCACAGTGGTGTCAAATTCAATTTCATTGAGAGCCACATCAGGGTTGTGTTTGACCTCGGGGGGGCTGTGAGGTTATGGACAAGGGCACAGCCAGCTCAATGCCACTCATATCAGGGGTACGTGTGGTGGCCCGAGCACTGTCCCAGTGAAAATGGAACTCAGGAAGGCCGTGCATGGCCCTCCTCAGCTCCATTTTCCTGGCAAAGGGCTGCAAGAGGCAGATGGGGGGGGGGACTGTGAGGTCATGGTCAGGACGCATGGCCAGCTCAATGTCACTCATGACGGGGGGTACCTGTGGTGGCCCAAGCACTGTGCCAGCCAAATATGGAGCTCAGGAGAGCCATACATGGCCCTCCTGAGTTCTGTTTTCACTAACAGTGGTACAACAGTATGGTCCTTCACTGTTTCTAGGCCTGTCCTGTGGGCCAGATCAAAACACTCCTGTTCTAGCAGATATAGGTACAGTAGTCCCTCGCTATACCGCGCTTCACCTACTGCGGCTTCACTTCATCGCGGGTTTCTGAGGAAGCCAATCGGCAGATTTAAACAGCCCGCCGAACTCGATCGGCAGGTTTTTTTTAAAAAAAAAAATCTAAAATTGTAAATACTGTATTTAAATACTGTATCTAAAATAAATACTGTGTGGGAAGGGTTTATAAACACTTAAAACAAAGAAAACTTACCAAACAATTACAATATAAATACTTACCGTGTTTCCCCGAAAGTAAGGCAGTGTCTTACTTTCTTTTTATCCCCAAAAGCCCCACTATGTCTTACTTTCGGGGTATGTCTTATATTGTCCCGGGCAAGGGTTGTATAAATACATTAGTAAACATGAAATAACAAATGCTATCTTTAGAATCACTTCCCAAACATAATATACAAAAAAACCCCAAGCGTGTCACATAGTTCGGTTTAAAAAAAATTGACCTGTTGTGGATTTCTACCGTTTTTGCATATCTTTGCCAACAAATGTTACCACAACTTCTACAGGGATCCTACTAGCATATTATAGAGAGAGACTTTATTTCAGTATACAGAATGTAACTTTTTCCATATTCACTGAGACATAGAGTTATCCATCAGTTTCTCCTAATGTTATTTAGTTCTAAACATTCTTCAAAAAACTAAAAAGCAAAAGAAAGTATGTACTGCTTGCCTATTTTACATAAATAAAATATACTCATTTCTGGCCAAAATGTAATATTTCCTTATAATACACACACACACACATTCACATATATATATAAATAAGCCTGCAACAATATTAAAATTATGAGTAAACAAATTTCAAATATTAATTCCAAGTTAATTACAGCAATAGCAACATGTTCTATAATTTTAATTACATTCAAACACAATTTTAATTTTGATGGAATAGTAAACTTTTATAGCCCTATATTAAGAAAAATCATCAAAGCTCATTGTTTTATATTTGTTTGATCAATATATTTTTCCTGATTCTACTCTGCCACATAGTTTTCTACAGCAATTTTAAGTTATGTACCAGAGATCCAGTTTTATTATGAGTTTAAATGAGAAGTTATTTAGTCACTTTCAATTTATGGATAAGCCCTTCAGCATGAAACTGGATACAATGGATAAAACAAAATGATATCTTAGCTGGTAATTCGGTATTTCAAGGAATACCTTCTCTATTATGGAGGACTATGAAACCTTCAGACATTTTCAACTATTTTCTTCCAGGTGCTTCCTATCCCACTCATGTTTGAGGGAAGCATGCATGGTACCCACAAAAGACTACTTACGGGACCATATCCTGCCACATACCTCCCAGAGACCAATCAGATCACACGGGGTTGGCCTTATCCAAGTCCCATCAACTAAGCAAGTGCAGGTTGGCAGGCCAGCGGGAGAGGGCCTTCTCTGTTCTGCCCTGGCCCTTTGGAACCAACTACCCTCGATATTCCTCCCTCCCCTCCCCACCCGCGCACCTGCTTCGCCTCGCTAAATAGGGTCTAGCGCCTGAGGGAGGATGAGAAATTTAACGGCCATGGGGAAAGGCAACCGAGCGAGACTCGTGAGGTAAACTCGTTTCTAAGCATGGACCAGCAAAAGGCGGCGGCGGGAGGGAATAGAAAGAACAACTGGAGAGATGGAGCCGTACTGGGCTACCCAGGCTTCAAAGAAAAAAGTTCGCTTCAGGGCAAGGGGGCGCAACCGACGCCGCTTTCGTAAGACCCCAGAATCCCTCTAAGTTCCAGTTGCTAACAAAACAAGCCGCGGAGATCGGTCTGTGCGCCCACCTCCTGCCTTTCTGAGGGGACAACTCCGACACCTTCCCCCCTTCCCGGCCCCGCTCGCTCCCGCAGGTTTCCACTGCGGTCTCACCCTTTCGCTTGCTCTACCCGTTCCCCCTCCTTCCGAGGCCCCTTAACGAACTTTAACCGCTTCTTCCTCGACGACTGCCTCTCTTTCTTCGTCGCTCCCCGCGCCCCACCACCCGGCTTCAACTTGAGGAGAGGCGAGTCCTTTTTCCTTCAGCTGGCTGCCTTTGCACAGGGCCCGACGGCGGGCAGCGTCGAAGTACCTGTTAAAGGGACAGGCCGCGGCAGCTGCTTTCGGAGTGAAGGGAGGGGGGGGGAGTTCGGTGAAGTCGTCTCCTCCTTCTCCTCCCGGGCGCTCCGCATCCACTTGCGCTTCTCCTTCTTCCCTCTCACCTCGCCGAGTCAGGCGCAGAAGGCTTAGCGGGGGTCCCCGGGCGGCGGGACGACTCCCTTTCCCTGCCCCCGCTGTCCCAAGGCCATGTCCATGGGCTCGCTGAGCGATGCCGAAGACCTCCCTGAGGCGGAGATCCTGGGCAGCCTGAAAATGGACCGCTGCCGCTCGCTGGCCGCTCCACGCCACAGCCCCGTGCAAGGCTCGGCCGGCGAGCGGGGCTCCCCGGGCAAAGGCCGGGGCGCGGCGGCGGGCAAGGCGTGTAAGAAAACCCCGGGCAAGAAGAGCCCTCCGGGAACGGCTCCCCCCCCCCCCGCAATACCCCCGTGTTTCCCCGAAAGTAAGACATATGTCTTACTTTCGGGGTACGGCTTATATTTGCCGACCCCCCTGAAACCCCCCATATGTCTTAAAATCGGGGGTGTCTTACTATCGGGGAAACACGGTAAATAAGTACTATCAGTCGATAAATTCCCCATCGCGGATTTCACCTATCGCGGCCAGGTCTGGAACGTAACACCAGCGATAGGTGAGGGACTACTGTACTTACATAGTGTATGTACTGTGAAATTCATAAGCATCTATTAATTACTACCAATTCCCTTTAAAAAGTTCAGCACCAGTAACAATTATTCTCCTTTTCTGTGGCATATACAACAAATAAAACTATAAGTGATTTAGTAGCAGCAGATTTTATGTTAAAAACATTTGTAACTGACTTCTATTCTTTCCTTGAAAAGTGATGCTCAAATAGTATCCAGGATTCCAACTGCCATCATAGAGGCAACTCTAAGTATATGCTACTTTGTAAATATTTATGAAGTAATACATTTTATTTATAAACAAACGTATCAAGTTGCTAGTTCTCTCTCTCTCTCTCTCTTTAAAGATACTTAAATTGTTTTGCTGGCAATATAATACCTTTGTGGCTTGGCTTTTTAAATCAAATTTATCTCAAAACCTTCCACTTTCTTGGAATATCAGTTTTGGGAAACTTCTACAATTTAACTGGAAGCATGTTAAAATTGAATTTACAGATGAAGTGATAAAAACAATGAAATATATTAGCAAAATTCTTTTATTGCTGTAATGTAGAGTTACAACTAGTATATTTCATTCTCTGTGTTATTTAGACATTGTTTTGATTCAAATAGATATTAGTCTGCAAAAATGTGGGAGGGAGGGAGGGAGGGAGGGAGGGAGGGAGGGAGGAAGGGAGGAAGGAAGGAAGGAAGGATTTTATGGCCACCACAACTATCTATTGCAACACGTTTATCTGTGTACATCTATATTTGTCAATTTTCTAGTGTTCCAAGCAAGCTTAATATGTTATTCAAAGTCCAGACACTTTGAAGAATGGTTTATAAAATGAACCATTTATAAAATGAACCATAAAATGAAAATAGTTAAAATATAAAATATATTAGAAGAAAAACACTGAGTAGTTTTAGTGGACACGTGATTCCAAAATAGGATCTATAGTTGTCTAATTGAAATATAAAGCTGTTATTTAATTCTTCTTTAGGAAATTATTTGAAATATTTGCAGAAATCTTTATGCTTTTGCATTATTTTACTACCAAATATAAGCAATAAATAACTTTTCAAAAATTTAGGTAAGATTTGCTCTCTTTCTTTATCTTTGCTTGCAAATTGTTTTTGCTTAATGTTTGTCATGTAATTTTCTTCTTAATGCTCTCTCTTTGACCCCAAATGATTGAAATTTTTTAAAAAATCTTTTTGTCATAGCCCTCTTTCTCTGTTCGTGGCCAGAGAGATGATTCTGCGCTACTTGGAATGTTTAACAATTATGTGCCCTCGTGGGCAAGACGAGGTACGTAATGATATTGTGTCATTTCTAATAATGTCTATAATACAGCAGTGAGGAACATTAACTACCCTATTTTTCGGACTATAATATAAGACGCCAGTATATAAGACACATCAAGATTTCAAAGAGGTAAGTATGGAAAAAAAGGTTTTGTCCTCCCTGGACCCCAGAAATACTCTGCAAGCCTTCCAAGCCCTCTGCTTACCCTGTTGTTGTTATTTTCAAAAAATGGACCCATTTTTCACCCATTTTTGCAAAACAATACACAGAGGGGGTTTGGGAAGCCTGCAGAGTGCTCCTGGGGGCTGGGGGAAGGCAAAAATGCCAGTTTTTTTAAAAAAGGGACTTTTTTTGTAAAAACAGCAGTGTTTTGGCCTTCCCCCAGCCCTCAGGAGCGCTCTGCAAACCCTCTGTGCACCCAATTTTTGCAAAAAAAAGGCCCATTTTTCTCAAAAATGGGACAAGGGGTGGTGCTTCAGGCGGCCAAAAATAGCTGGATTTGGTGTATAAGACAGACCGACATTTCTACCCTCTTTTGGGGAGGGGGAGGTGGGTCTTATACTCCCAAAAATATGGTATTCACAAGTTCAAAGTGCTTATTTATTTCACTACAAGTGAAATCACTTGTTCATGTTTCACTTTGGCCTAAGTCTTATACACACTGAGCTATATAGATGCTTTGTAAAACTGTGGACCAGACATCTCCAAAATTTTCTATGACCTGCTGCCCAGAAAAATGCTGGACTTCAGTTTATTTATTTATCCAGTTTATATGATCTTCCAGCAATCCAATAAACTCTGGGAAGTGGACCAGATAAAAGCAAAGAATTCCATTATAGTCCAAAAATATATAAACTGAACTGAGGCCTAGCAAAGCTATAAACCCACTAACTGCATATATCCATGACATAGCTCCAGTGCTGACAACTGTGCTATACTGCATGTGCATGCACATCTGTGGTTTAGTGGGTTAATTAATATTCCCCAGAGATGGGCCACGCGCCAGAACGGTGGGAACGCCATTCCCGTGACGGAAATGGAGCGCATAACATGCGCAGAAGCAATGAAAACAAGAATTTTCTTGTGTGTGCGTGAATCCTGCACCGGGCCTGCGCGTGAGTCGCGTGGTGGATCGGGAAGGCTGCTCATGGTGGAGCCATCATGAGCAGCGAGGCAGCGGGGCAGACACGTGGATGGGTGGCTGCCACTTAACCTTATTTTGGCCTGTTTTTGAGACTTTTTGCTTCCACACATGCACGGAAGCAACCCCCCCCCCCCCGAAATCTCTTGTTTGCACATGATTTGGCTTCTGCGCATGCGCAGAAGTGGAATCCTGCACCAGGCGTGCATGAACCCCTGCACTCCTGGCCCGTACCGGTAGCGACGGGAATGGTGAGCCGCCCCGAGTCTGCAGAGAGGGGCGGCATACAAATCTAAATAAACATAAACATAAACAAACAACACTGATATTCCCCAGCAACTCTCTTCATCAAAACCAAGAACTGTCCTAATTAAGTCCACAAACAGTTCACAGAGCAATGGCCAATGAGTCCACAAGGCACTTGAAAGTTTCTCCGTCAAAATAAACCCACTAGGCAAAATTAAATCCACAATACAAGAGAGTTCACAAGGTAAGAAAAGTCCAGCGATCACAAAGCACGATCCAAGTCAAGGTATGGTGTGAATCCAAAACAAGGCAAGAATCACAGGTACAAGAAAATACACAGCTAGGAAATGAACATGTTGTTCCCAGCATCACTTCCATCTGCCTGCTGTGCTAAAAACCTAACTTCTCATGCAACCAATCAAGAAGAGTGAGGCATTCTTCTCAAGAGTCATCTGGCTGATCTTCTCTGTTCCTGCCATTTCTCTACTCTATGTGTTCTTGGATCAAGTGCAGAAGGAAGCTCCTCTTTCTCATCATTGACTGGCTGCAGCTGCATGTTTTCTCCACCTGAAGCCTCAAGGTTGTCCTGCTGCAGGTATCCTTGAGTTAAATCCTTCTCAGACAACTGCTTGGAGCCATTAACCCTGCTTCATCTTCCTTCAAACTGACATCTGGAGACATATCTGGGGAAGCATCTGGGAGTCATCACAACACCCCAAACCCAGTGCCTACAGAAAGAATCAGGTTTTCACGACCTTTTAAAAGGGCAGTAATTAGGGGCAGTCATAGCAAATACAGCTAGTCTATTACATCTTCTATTCTTATTTTTCGATAACTGATATAAAAGCTTCCTTACATTTTCTATCTTGCATTTCCCTTCCCAGTGGAGTCTGAAAGAGATTCAAGCCTCAGTATATAATCCAAATAATTTTCTATGGTTATACATTTATTTAGTCAACATCGAAAAAAACCACTTGCTCTTTAATTTGGAATCTTTCTCTTCCAAATTATTTTGTAACAAAGGTTGGAAACTATACCGTCACTCTTGTAATCATCTTTAATTACATGTTCAAACCAGTGAATATCTTTTTATTTCTCTCTTTTGAATTAAATAGTATGTGGAAATAAAGTCAGCAACATAGCAACACAAAGACCAAGTAATTGGGATAATTTATAACACAAATGTATTTTCAGAAAATTTATCCAAGATATCACAGAGGCAAGAGACTAGAGAAAGAGGTGAAAAGTTTGTGCAGAAGCTGGACTGGGCTGTGGGATCCCAGTGTTTGAGAGCTGAACTGGGTGCTTGTCCTCCACTGCCCAGGGCTCTGGCATGAATTCCACATTCCCTATATGAAAGGGGTTAAGATGGTACTTAATGCCAAGCTCTAGTCTAGGGGAAAGACTATTAGATTTTAATTTACAAAATTAGATGCAATACACTGTTGTGGTAAAGAACAATAGGATTTGAATTGTATGGTATGTATTATAATTTTATATTACACATAAAATACTGCAATAGATCTTGTAACAGAAATAAAACTTACTACAAAATGTATCCGAGGCAAACTCTATAATCCATTATGAATGTGCCTATCATTTTAAAGGCAATTAAACTGGAGAATATCAATTAAAGGTGATGAGGTACCCTGATATCACTAGGGTACAATGAGGGTGGCAAAGGAGGCACAGTCCAGAGGCCCAAAACTCTTCATTGACACACCACACATTAAACCACTGGCATGTAACACCTGATGGGAATCCTCTCTCATGAGCCTCCCTCCCCTTGATCCCTGGGCCCCCAAAGCACACCATGCTCCAAGTCAATGGAATGGTATTTTGAGTCTCCCCCCACCAAAAGGACAGACCCACAAGGAGGTCTTGAGGAATCTAGCCAGCATTGCCTGAGAAAGCTAAATTTTGGATGGATATTTCAGGCATTTTGAATTCTTATTTCTGGGCTTTTTGGATGTTGGAGGGTTGCTAGGAAAAGATGGAGACCATAATTCCTTATTTCCTATTTTGGAAAGCTGAATTGAATCTTAGTTTTTTCCCCTACGATCAGAGACACTGAAAGGCAGCCCTGAAAATATTAGAATCTGATCAGAAATTGAGAGGTTGAGTGGCCCTTGTGGTTCGGAGTAATGGTGGATTACTGATTATTTTCTTCCATCCATCCAGGAGCTCTCCTATATAAAATATATAATCTCATTTGTATCAAAGAGGGCCGTAGCCACTTGCTTTCTCTACATAGATGCTGTGATGTTGTTAAAATATCCGGACTCACAGCATCCTACTGAACCTCAGAGTGCTTGCAACTGCTTATCTCAAGAAGCACCTGGGCCTTTGAGCTTTCTGTGCAGTCTCATATTCCATAAAAACAAATCTGATGTGAATACCTGTGTCCTGATATTTAAACCCCCCAAAATGGCCAAACAGAAAGTGGACTTTGAAAACAAGTGCTTTCAAAACAGGTGGGAGATAGTATATCTGTTTGTTGAACAGGTTGAAATAAGGTCATGTGTCCTGTTCGCGGAACTACTGTGGCTGTATTTAAAGAATATAATGTGAGACTGCACTATGAGATAAAACATCAGGACAAGTACAAAAACTTGGACATACACCAGAAGCTAAAGAAGGTGGAAGAGTTGAAAAAGAGTCTGATGTCATGGCAGCACATTTCACAAAAGCAAAGTCACAAAGTGAAGCTGCTACAAAAGCTAGTTTTATAGTGGCGTTGTGCTAAAACTTCAGCTTCAGGGATGGGACCATATGATCATGGACGTGTACGATGCGCTGAGAGCCTTTCAGGTGAAGCTGCAAAACTGGAAGAGTCAGATGTAGCAAACAAACCTGAGTCACTTTCCCTGTTGCCAAACACTCATCAGCCAAGTCACCACTGCTGTGTTCTTAAATGCTCATTTTGTTGATAAACTGAGCACACTTCAGATGGAGTTTACATGTTGCTTTGTTGATTTTGAAGCACAGACATTCCATTTTGGATGGCTTAGCAATCCATTTGCAGTTGACGTTGATGTGGAGAAATCACTTATAAGCATGCAGATGAAGCTGATAGAACTCCAATGTAACAGCACACTTAAGGCAAAATATGATTCTATCGGCCACGCAATTCACAAGCTTCATCCCTGAAACAATTCCCCAACTCTACTACAAGTTGCTTGAATGCTGTGCATGTTAGGAAATGCATACCTGCGTGAGCAATTTTTCTCTGAGATGAGGGTAAAAAAAGCACACAAGGGTTCTCACTGATGCACACATCCACTTTATCCTGAGAGCTTCCAAATCTCGGAACCTAACTCCAAACATGGATGAATTTGTGGCCAATAAAAGATGCCAAGCATACAGCTCGGACAAAGAGCATGAGAGAGAGAGGAGAAAAAAATCTAAAAAGCTTATGTTTTTTCTTTGTTTTAAATTTGTTCTTGCATATTAAAAGTTTGTTGTTTGTTTGTTTTAAATTTGTTTTTGCAGATTTATTTGAAATATTCATATTTGAAATGTTAATCCTGTTCAGCCCATGATAATACACTCCTGAACTAATTATGATACAATAGTTTTACATGCAACTTCAAGGGCAACCATAATGCTGATGCAAGGAACTTTTGTAGGAAGCCGTTTCCTCCTAATCCAACTTCTGCCTTCAAAGCTCTCTGAAGAGGATGGTGAGGGAGCAGCATGAGGAAAAGCTGCCCCAAGAAGCTAGCATCCTTACGACTCATAATTGGAAACAGGAATTCCCTTTTGAGAAGGGCCAGCCTCCCTCATGTTAGACCAGGGAGCACTATTCCCCTGCTGCCTCATCTTCCTGTGCAGAGATTTGTCAAGGCAGAAGTTGGACTCAAAGGAAATTACTTCCTGCAAAGTTTCTCCACATTCTCCCACACAGCAGTGGCGTCCTCCAACTTCTTTGCTGGGAAGGTGCATCAGACAGGGAAATGCCAATGATGTCTCGGATTGGGAGAAGAATGCTGTGCCTTTGACATGCTGTGCACACGTACTCACACATACACACACACACCATTCCAAGCTTGGAGACTTCTATCCACATCTGAGATTACAAACTGTCAATCATGCCTGGGCTTGGGAAGAAGGCCCTTTCCTTCCTATGGTGGATAAAAGTCCACAAACCTGGAATGTATATATGTGCGTGGATGCATGAACTTGGCTGCCAGCAGTTTAGGGAGGTAAGGAACAGAGGGACACCAAATTGTCCCCACATCAACTTAGCCAGTATGACTTGTTCCGTCCCAACACAGCTATCATGAGTCAGCATGCCCAGTGAGCGGCATGGAGCTGGCCATGCCCACCCAGCCAGCCACACCCAGGGAGAACCTCAAGCCTGCCACGCCCACCCAGCAGGCCACGCCCACCCAGTCAGTCACTCCCAGTGAGCAGCAACAAGCTGGCCATGTCCACCCAGTAAGCAGCGCCCGTCCAGTCCCCCAAAACATCAACCACAGCCCTGATGCAGCCCTCCATGAAATTGAGTTTGACACCCCTGCTGTATGATTCATTAAGATGTACAAAAGCAAATGAGAACCATATGCATAAAATAGCATAATAATAAAAGCATTATAATTCAATGCCGAAGTTCAAACTATAATATAAATACCGACGTTCAAACTATAATATAATTATGATTGTTTGAAAAGATATGTCTCATTTTGAGCTAAAGTTACTGTTTTAAATTCAATCAATAAGAACAGATTACAAAGGAGTGTTTGTAATAAAATAAGTTCTGCTTTTATTTTACAGGTGATCAAAGGGAAGCTTTGCCTATGGATACGGAAGTTTATGAAAGTCCGTATGCAGATCCAGAAGAAGTAAAAGCTAAAAATGTCACCCTTGATCGAAATTTACTGACTTTGGAAGAAAAAGAACTTGGTTCGGGTAATTTTGGTACAGTAAAAAAAGGCACTTATGAAATGAAAAAGTAGGTTATTTATTGTTCCCCATCTTCATGCTTTTAGTATCCTCTTCTTTATTGGATTTTGATACTGTTATTGCAGTAATTATTAGGAAAAAAGTGTATGAGACCCTTGATCTAACATAGAATTAAAAATTAACTAGGTTCAATTAAATGAATATTGTTCATTTGCTATAACCTTCAAAAACACTTGGTAATTTAAAATGAATAAATAATGGTTCCCATAAAACAATAATACATTGCTTTAACTACATTAACTCTCAAGTCACAGATATTTGAACTAGTTTCCAGTTGTATAACAAAAATCTAATATTACTTTTAAACTAAAGATATTGGCAGTTTTATTATCTCCTAGCTCAGTCATAAGTCGCCTTAAGTTCAATAATTGCTAAAAGAGTAGTTTGAATTGCAGCCTACCATAACAGTATTTTTATTTGAAATTATTTCTTATAATTTGTTCATATGAAAATTAGCATTTTGATTTTAATCTGGTGCCATAGCAGTAAACTATATAATTAACATTTTTTCTATGTATCTTTGCTCTTTTTATTGGGAAAAATATGGGTGCAATTTTATTTTAATTTATTATTTATACTTATTTTTTAAGTATAAATATTTTATACTTGTTAATAGTCACTGGTTTACCAATAAATTCAGTACTATAGCATGAATAGTACAAAATATTATTGTAAGATATCACAGAATCTGTGCTATATTGTTGCATCCTTTGATTGGTAGAAAATAATCTGTTTTGCATTTTTCAAAACAGATTGATCACACATTTCTGACAAACATTCCTTGACAGATTCCAATTTCTTAACGTAATTGTTTCACAACCCATCACTACCCCCATGCTCAATACACACACAATTCTTGATAAACAGCCAAATTCCAAAGCTTCAACATTATATTAATATATTTTTAACATTTAAAGATGTTCCCAGAAATCTATTAAAATATGCTAAATGATCACATTACTGTATAATAGGAGTCAATATGGGTCAAACACTGTACCATCTGGTCAAAAATAACATTGGGCCAAGATTTTTATTAGCCACCTCTTGGTAAAATGAAGTCAAATATTATCTCTTATATGTTTGGCAATTATTATCTACGGTATTTCTTTTGTGCTGTTTTCCATAGCAAATTCTTGAAACAACATGTGGTAGGAAAATTTCTAGGAGAAGTAGTGGTGAGAAATCTATGAGCCATTTTAGGATGTAAATTGAGTTGTGATAGGGACTCAAGAATATCTAACTCTCTAGGGAAATTCTATTTTGGTAAATTGTTTAATTGGAAAGCTAGGTTACAAGCTGGGTCATGATTTTAAATCAAGTATGATATAAAGACTAGTTTAAACATAGAAACATAGAAACATAGAAGTCTGATAGCAGAAAAAGACCTCATGGTCCATCTAGTCTGCCCTTATACTATTTCCTGTGTTTTATCTTAGGATGGATATATGTTTATCCCAGGCATGTTTAAATTCAGTTACTGTGGATTTACCAACCACGTCTGCTGGAAGTTTGTTCCAAGGATCTACTACTCTTTCAGTGAAATAATATTTCCTCACGTTGCTTTTGATCTTTCCCCCAACTAACTTCAGATTGTGTCCCCTTGTTCTTGTGTTCACTTTCCTATTAAAAACACTTCCCTCCTGAACCTTATTTAACCCTTTAACATATTTAAATGTTTCAATCATGTCCCCCCTTTTCCTTCTCTCCTCCAGACTATACAGATTGAGTTCATTAAGTCTTTCCTGATACGTTTTATGCTTAAGACCTTCCACCATTCTTGTAGCCCGTCTTTGGACCCGTTCAATTTTGTCAATATCTTTTTGTAGGTGAGGTCTCCAGAACTGAACACAGTATTCCAAACGTGGTCTCACCAGCGTTCTATATATGGGGATCACAATCTCCCTCTTCCTGCTTGTTATATCATGAGTAAATTTCTCCAACTTCAAATTGAATTTTGGTTTCTGAATTTGTAATAGTGGAAGTGTCTTCAGTTTACGTATGTTTTAAGAGATACAGTATGTTACATTATAACATACTGTATATCAAAAGCACACACAAAATTTGGACATGGGCTCTTCTGTGATATTTCAAACATAGACTAAAGAATTGGGACTTCTGATAAAGCCACAGTATTGGCTTCATGAACTTAAATATTTTAAATGTTATCTACAGGTTAGAAATTAAAGATAATTCTGTTTTTAAAAGGTCAGCAAAGCAAAGCAAACAAAAATTATTTTAGGACAGAAATAGACCACCTCATTTCCACCCATCTGCTCTCTTCCAAAGCTTAACATATTGTGTTTTCCTGGAATGTCTGTTACAGAGGAAAGAAAATTGTCGCTGTGAAAATTTTGAAAAATGAAAGTAATGATCCAGCAATAAAAGATGAACTCCTAAGAGAAGCAAATGTCATGCAACAACTTGATAACCCATATATTGTCCGAATGATTGGCATATGTGAAGCTGAATCTTGGATGCTGGTAATGGAAATGGCTGAGCTTGGCCCTTTGAATAAATATCTGCTAAAACATGGGTGAGTTGACAGTAAATTGGCAAGTTTTGATCAATAATGGTTGGAATTTAAATTGATAATTAAAATGATCACTGCTCATTGGAAAGTACAGATTATATGAAAATAGCAGTTTTTGTAATATTTGACAAATTGTTAAAATTGATGTTTCTTTGCAAGAGCAAACATTTTCATAACAGTGACATTTCAAAATTAACATTTTCTTCTTCAATTTATTTTGAAGGCATATTTGCAGCATTGTGACATACCATTTATTTTCACTACAAGTGAATTTGCTGAATACAAATATACATAGCTATGCCATATTCATATAAAGGATGATATATTTTGACTTGCCATCCCTGCTTACCTGAATGTATGGCTACAATTTTGCTGGATTTAGTATTTCACAGATACATTTATAGAGCATGGAAGTCACTACAATGTAAAAAAGTCACAAATGTAAATAATTGAGTCTGTCTAGGGCAGAGATGGGGAACAATGGGCCCTTTATGACTTGTGGATTTCAATTCCATGCTAGCTCAGGAATTCTGGGAATTGAAGTCCACAGGTCATAAAAGAGCCATAGTTCCCCACTCCTTGATATTGATCCAGCATATATTCTTGCTAGGATATTCCAGTGTAATTCTGGGAGTTGAACTCCACAAGTCATAAAAGGTCTTTGTGTCACTACTGGTTTAAGCAAAACTTTGATTTCTGCGAGGTCTGCATTCCAGAAAATCTCTATTTAATGATTGGCATATGGCATTTGGAAATAGACTAGAATAGAAATAATAATAATAATAATAATAATAATAATAATAATAATAATAATAATAATAAACATTTATTTATAATGCCCTTTTTACAAAGGGCATGACAGCAAGCCATATACAACTAACACAGACAGTAGACAATACACAATATACAATACTTAGTTAAAACACCACTAATAAAACCACAAAACTTGTAAAAACATTCCCAACCTCTCCAATTTCTTTCCTTCTTTCTGATCCCGAGAACAAGGATATTTCAATCTGCTGAATTAAAGAGGAATGTCTAGAATAGAATGGAATAGAATAGAATTTTTTATTGGCCAACTGTGATTGGACATACAAGGAATACATTTGTTGAAAATCATTAGGTACAAATAAACAATCAGGAAAGAAACAATATTAATATACATCATTTATTTATTTATTATTTATTTACTTATTAGATTTGTATGCCGCCCCTCTCCATAGACTTGGAGCGGCTCACAACAAATAAGGATACAAGCAACAATACAGTCATAAGTGGGAGGAGATGAGTGATAGGAACGATGAGAAAACTAATAGTAATAATAACACAGACTTAGTGAATAGTTTGACAGTGGTGAGGAAATTATTTGTTTAGCAGAGTGATAGCGTTTGGGGGGGAAACTTTTCTTGTGTCTAGTTGTTGTGCAGTGCTCTATAGCATCGTTTTGAGGATAGGAGTTGAAACAATTTATGTCCAGGATGGACATAATATTTTCACAGCCCTTTTTTTTATTTGTGCAGGTCCTCAATGGAAGACAAGTTGGCAGTAATTGTTTTTTTTTTCTGCAGTTCTGATTATCTTCTGAAGTCTCTGTCTGTCTTGTTGGGTTGCAAAACCAAACCAGACAGTTATACGGGTACAGATGACAGACTCAATAATTTCTCTGGGCAATTTGAGCTTCTTATTGTACTAGTACCATACGGATCACTTGAGATGCAGTAATTGGTATTGTGATCCACTTACAAATGTGTTCAGGTACTGCTAACTGATTTAGTTTAGTTAGAAGAATGTCCGGTGTGATGGTGTTGAGTGCTGAACTAAAGTCTAAAAAGAGGATCCTTGCATAGGTTTTTGGAGATTCAAGACGTAGGATGTTGTTGTTGTTGTTGTTGTTGTTGTTGTTGTTGTTGTTATTATTATTATTATTAAGTGCAGATCCATATTAACAGCATCATCTGTTGATCTATTTGCTCAGTATGCAAATTGCAGGGAGTCTAACAGTGGATCTGTGATGGTTTTCAAATAGGACATCACTAGCCTTTCAAAACTACAGATGTTAGAGCAATTGGTCTGTAGTCATTCTGTTCCTTGACGGAGGGCTTCTTCAGCACTGGGATGATAGTGGAGTATTGAAAGCAAGTAGGAATATGGCATATCTCTAGTGATTTGTTTGCTGGTTTATTTGCTAAGAACTGATTTCTTGTACTGTATATTCACAAGTTCCTGGTTGGTACACATAGGTCTTCACAGAAGCTGACATATGATGTTACAGTATCTGTGAGTTCATCCAGGTCTGCAGAGGTATCTTCAAAAATATTCCAGTCCGTGTAGTCAAAGCAAGCTTGTAGTTTAAACTCTGCCTCTTCATTCCAAGTCCTCACAGATTTCATTGTTGGTTTTGTGGCTTTAAGTCTTTGCCTGTAAGCAAGTGCAAGGTGAATCATGCAATGATCAGAATGGCCCATAGCTGTTCGTGGTAAGGACCGATAAGCATCTTTTAGTGTTGTGTAGCAGTGGTTTGTAAAATTTGCTTCTAAATCAATCAATCAAGCACATAATAATAATCAAATGTCAAATTATAATTATGTCACATTAAAATTCATAATTAATTGACAATTCGTGAAGATTTCTAAGACTGTCCAAGATGGGAAGAGGGGAAATACTCTGTTCTAGACTACAGTGGTACCTCGAGATACGAGTTTAATTCGTTCCGGACCTGGGCTCTTAAGTCGAGCAGCTCTTATCTCGAACGACTTTTCCCCATAGGAATTAATGTAAATAATTTTAATTGGTTCCAGCCCTCAAAAAACTCACAAAGTTAGTCTAAATTATGCAGAAAGACATGTTTTTAATGAAGAAATGTACATGTACATATAAACGAATAATGAAGTTTCTTTCACTTAACTTGTAAACTTTCTTAAACTTTTAAATTTACATATGTTCAACTTCTCTGCCACCCAATCCTGTAGGACAGAGGTCCCCAACCCTTTTTGCACCAGGGACCGGCTTTAAGCGATCAAGAGAGGAATGGGTGAATGAATGGACGGAGGGTGGGAAGGAAGGAAGGAAAGAGGGAAGGGACAGGAACAGAGGAAGGAAGCAAGGAAACTTATGAAAGGGGAGAGTAAGAGAGGAATGAGTGAAGGGAGGGAGGGAGGGAAGAAGGTGGGAAGGAGAAAGAAAAGAAGAAATAGAGGAAGGGAAGGTAAAAGAGAGAAAGAAAAAGAGCAAGAAAGAAAGAAAGAAAGAAAGGGGGAAGGGACAGGAACAGAGGAAGGAAGCAAGGAAACTTATGAAAGGGGAGAGTAAGAGAGGAATGAGTGAAGGGAGGGAGGGAGGGAAGAAGGTGGGAAGGAGAAAGAAAAGAAGAAATAGAGGAAGGGAAGGTAAAAGAGAGAAAGAAAAAGAGCAAGAAAGAAAGCTGCAAGCACCCCCCCGAGCCCCCCAGGCCGGCTGCAACCTTTTAAAACACGCGCGCCGCTTCGCGGCTGTCTCCTGAAGCCGAACGCGGAAGTTAGCGTTTGGCTTCAGGAGACAGCTCCTTGGCGCTTGTATCTCGAATTTGGGCTTGTAAGTAGAACAAAAATATCTCTCCCCTCCCAGCTCTTATCTCGAGTTGCTCTTAAGTAGAGCAGCTCTTATGTCGGGGTTCCACTGTATTTGGATGTTACATGGATATAATAAAAATTAAGCAAGTATGGAAAAAATGAATGCATAAGGACTGTGTTCTCTAAGTAATAAAATTGGAATACAGTGATACCTCATCTTACAAACGCCTCATCATACAAATTTTCGAGATACAAACCCGGGGTTTAAGATTTTTTTGCCTCTTCTTACAAACTATTTTCACCTTACAAACCCACCGCTGGGATGCCCCGCCTCTGGACTTCCGTTGCCAGCAAAGCACCCGTTTTTGCGCTGCTGGGATTCCCCTGAGGCTCCCCTCCATGGGAAACCCCACCTCCGGACTTCCGTGCTTTTGTGATGATGCAGGGGAATCCCAGCAGTGCAAAAACGGGCGCTTTGGCTGGCAAAAGGGGTGAATTTTGGGCTTGCACGCATTAATCGCTTTTCCATTGATTCCTATGGGAAACATTATTTTGTCTTACAAACTTTTCACCTTACGAACCTCGTCCTGGAACCAATTAAGTTTGTAAGACAAGGTATCACTGTATTTATTCAGTGTATTATTATTATCCACTCTCCTACTGGGTGGGAATGTGGAATGAAGAATGTAAAAAGAAATAGGTTTCTAAAAGTCTGGTTTGATTTTGCAGAGATGTCACAGAAAAGAATCTAATAGAGTTGGTGCATCAAGTTTCCATGGGAATGAAATATTTGGAAGAAAATAATTTTGTACATAGAGATTTAGCTGCAAGAAATGTGCTTTTGGTTACACAACATTATGCCAAAATCAGTGACTTTGGACTTTCAAAAGCTCTTGGCTCTAATGATTATTATAAGGTAATTTTTCAATCCTTTAACATTTTTTAAAATTTTTATTACCAAATGTCAATGTGAATTGTGATGTCACTATAATTCAGCCTTTGCTCAATCTTATTACGCCTTGCACAAATTTGGAACAAATAATCATGGTTCATTGAACAATTATAATGGCACATGTTTTCTGATTCTTTTATAGATGATGGTGGATAGATATAATACACAAATATTTTTATTATTTTCTTTCATTTTAATTTGAAATTTTTAATTGTAACTTTCTTTAATTTTAATTACAGGCAGAACATCATGGCAAATGGCCAGTTAAATGGTATGCTCCAGAATGCATGAATTTCTTCAAATTTTCTAGCAAGAGTGATGTTTGGAGTTTTGGTGTATTAATGTGGGAGACATTTTCCTATGGTCAAAAGCCATATAAGGTAAATAAATGTTATTTACCATTATTAAACTTTCCTTTTTAATTCCAAATCATAGATTTAAAAGAAATAAACCAAGATGGAGATGCTATTCAAATTTCTATTATGACATAGCTTTGTGGGAAAATAGTTCAGAAAGTGTGATATTCTTATTTCAGTTGAAGCCAACATTGTCTCAGTTTTCTGTGTCACTTGGTTGTAGGGTTTGAAAGGAATTGACGTTGCTCAGATGATTGAAAGAGGAGAACGAATGGAAAGTCCAGTGGGTTGCTCATCTGATATCTATAAATTAATGAAATTGTGTTGGACATATAGGTAAGTATTCTCATATCAATAGTTTCTTGATGCTTATCGGATTCACTGACCATCGTTAAATATCCCATTGAAACTAGTATGTAGGGTCATTCTTTGCCCCTCAGTTTGGAATTCTTTAGAAAATGAGAAGTGATACAACTCATTTTTCATACATCACAAAATACAGTATTTTCCCATGTATAAGACACTACATTTCTATAAAATATTGACTTGAAAATTGAGGTGCGTCTTATACACAGGAGGCCAAGGAGAAGGCAAAAACGTGACCTTGACTTAAATGCAATTCTATCATTCCTCTCTATTGTAGTTATTTCCTGTATCGCATTGGTTTCAGTCTAGGTTTCATCTCTATTTTTCCTTTGATGCATTTTCTGTTCTTGTTGTATTATTCACTCTAACAAAGTGGCTTCCCCACAACTATGGCTTATAGCATGCTTACTACAAGAAACTACATGAAACATGGGGTTGTCTTATACATGGTGGTATCTTATACATGGAAAAATATTGCAAATACTATGATTTGATCTCTTGGTTGTAACCACCATCCTGACATTTTGACCCATTCTCTTTGACCCTTTCCTTTCCAGCCTGCAGATAGCCTCTTTTTTTGGAACTATCTGATAGAATTGATATGTAAGAAGATGAAAAAAAAAATGCAGATCATGACTTTGCCCAGATTTGTGGTCCTTTCCAGTGTTTCCAAAAATTCTTTTCACAATGCAGTATTCTGCTGGTTGCTTCTTGCTAAGTCCTAAGCAACCACTATTAACTTATCTGATAAGGATAGCAGTTGCTATCTGTTCTAAAGCAAGAGAAAGTTCTCGTAAATGTTGTTAAAGAAATAATATATTGACTGGAAATTGCCAGACAAATAATAAAGAGTCTGCTTGGCTTCAAAAATATTTTCCTTTTTTCTTCCAGTGTTGATGATCGGCCACCATTTTCTGCTGTTGAATTAAAGCTACGCAACTACTACTATGACATTGCTCAATAAGTATAAGTATACTGTGGAATTGCAATGAAGACGTCCCAAGAGGCAGATACAAAAGTTGACTTTTCAAATAAGTTGCAGAAATATCAAAATGTACTCCAGAAGAATCATTATGAAAAGACCATTGCTGTAGAATTACCTTGCTACTTTTAAAAACTTGCTAGTATCTACAGTATTATTTTTAAAGTGAGCTTATTTGATGTTCAAGCATCTGGCATTAGTCTATTTTAGCTTAGTCTATTTTACAAATGGGTTTTGTTAGGTTGCTTTCTGTCTTGCTCTTCAAATGAACCATCTTTTATGACATCAGAAGAACATTTGTATTTTCATCATTATTGCTGCTAAGAGACTTGGATACCATTCATTTTTGAAAACTCAAAGCAGAGACTGGTTTTAAATTAGAAATGGGCCAAAAGGGTTAGAAATAATAGATCATCACTTTAAAATATATGGCATATGTGTGCAAAATAAAACCTTTACCCCCACTTCTGTCAGTATTTATTATTTGGAAAAATATAACATTTATAAACAAAATTGGTAAATTGTTTCATACAGTAACAACAGATCTCTATTATTGTTTTAATGTTTAAATTAAATAATAAAAATAAAAAATAAGTATAGATGAACTAACAGTGCTCAAACTCAGTCTGTTGTATCATATACTGACAGACTCTGGGAACCCCATTTATTCAGGTCTACTCTATATTAAAACCTTAATTGTTTAGTTAGGTATCATTGAGTCAGGTTTATTTCCTGGGGTACTGTTCAGTATTTCAATTTATTTGCAACAATAACCCATAACTCTTCCTAAGACAATCATGTATTTTTTTTTCTTTTATCCCCTCCTTCTAGCTTAAACTTTATCCATTTTTCTTCCATTTTTCCATCTTGACAAAGAAAATTTGTTTTATTCTATGATCAACTCACATTACATGTTCAAAGTTTCTGAATTTTACCTTGCTAATTGTTCCCTCAAAAGACAGTGAGCCTTTATTTGGCTCAGGACTGAATAACCATTTTTGCCTGGTGTTCTGTGTTAGCAAATACTTCAGAAGAAAAGGATTTAGGGGTAGTGATTTCTGACAGTCTCAAAATGGGTGAACACTGCAGTCAGGCGGTAGGGAAAGCAAGTAGGATGCTTGGCTGCATAGCTAGAGATATAACAAGCAGGAAGAGGGAGATTATGATCCCGCTATATAGAATGCTGGTGAGATCACATTTGGAATACTGTGTTCAGTTCTGGAGACCTCACCTACAAAAAGATATTGACAAAATTGAACTGGTCCAAAGATGGGCTACAAGAATGGTGGAAGGTCTTAAGCATAAAATGTATCAGGAAAGACTTAATGAACTCAATCTGTATAGTCTGGAGGACAGAAGGAAAAGGGGGGACATGATCGAAACATTTAAATATGTTAAAGGGTTAAATAAGGTCCAGGAGGGAAGTGTTTTTAATAGGAAAGTGAACACAAGGACAAGGGGACACAATCTGAAGTTAGTTGGGGGAAAGATCAAAAGCAACATGAGAAAATATTATTTTACTGAAAGGGTAGTAGATCCTTGGAACAAACTTCCAGCAGGCGTGGTAGATAAATCCACAGTAACTGAATTTAAACATGCCTGGGATAAACATATATCCATCCTAAGATAAAATACAGGAAATAGTGTAAGGGCAGACTAGATGGACCATGAGGTCTTTTTCTGCCGTCAGACTTCTATGTTTCTATGTTCTTACTCTTTTTATATCCATCTGAACTGGATCCTCTCATTCTTTCTCAGTATCAATTTACAGTATATTATTGGAAAGATCATTGCTTTAACTAATCTGATCATTGTTGTCATCAAATATTCTCTTGTAAAATATCCTTCAGTGAGGGTGTTTACTCAATTGCATCTAACAATAAAACAAACATATTTTAGCAACTTCTTTATATTAAGTGTTCCCATAATGTCCTAATCTTGCTCCCAGCCCACTGATGAGATAGGCTTCAATTGTTCTCATCCATTATCAAAGCAATGTTTTCTTTCTTATAAGGAGAGGAACCCCTTAGTTATCCTAAAGTGTCTAAAATCTTAGGTGCTTCATGGGCTATTCTGTCAGCAGCACAGTCAGGTAACTCCTCGAGGGTAGGATTAGCTTCAAGTTACAGCTGTTACACATTTCCCTTCAGTACCTTCTGTCACCATTCTCCTCCCTTACCCTTTGGCAGAAAGCACTGAGCATAGTTGTTCCAGAATTTTATCAAGAACTTAACCTACCTACCTACCTACCTACCTAATCAATCTATCTATCTATCTATCTATCTATCTATCTATCTATCTAATTTCTATGCAGGTTTACAACAAAGGTAATATAAACATGTTAGAAACCTAAATAAAATTGCAATCTAAAAATCCCTCTAGTTAAAAGTTAAAGAAACTTCATGTATGATTCATACATCATACATTGTACATTAATTAATTGGGTGGGGCAAGATCTTAAAATTTCAGTGGTCCCAAGCCTGCCGGCAGAGGTGGATCTTTAAAACTTTACAGAAGGCAGGGAGAGAGGGGGCAGAATGGATCTCTGGAGGGAGGGGAGCTCATTCCATAGAGCTGTGGCTGCCACAGAGAAGGCTCTTCCCTTAGGCCCCGCCAGACAACATTGGCTGGCAGGATCTGGAGAAGGCCGACTCTGTGGGGCCTGACCGGCCGCTGGGATGTGAAGGTTCTCCAGATCCAGATCCAGGAATGGGATTGGTGATGGGGCAATACATTTTATGCCAATATTGATTTCTGCTAACTCAAGCATATCCACTTGAATTAGGCCTTAGGGAAGGGCTATATTTGCCACAGCATTTATCCCTAAGATGAAATCTTCTTTACTCATTATTTTTACTTTAC
Source organism: Erythrolamprus reginae (assembly GCF_031021105.1). Lineage (NCBI taxonomy): Eukaryota > Metazoa > Chordata > Lepidosauria > Squamata > Dipsadidae > Erythrolamprus > Erythrolamprus reginae. Next base: position 286,387,642 of record NC_091951.1, read on the forward strand.
TTTGTGAGTCTTACCATCTACCATCTTTATGAAAGCTCATTGAATTAGCTTGTGATCATGAGATGAAGTTATTATGAGGTGACTAGAAATCCTTCCATGGCTGATGAGGACCAAGATGCTTTGATAACAAACATCTGCAAGTAACCAAAACTTTCTCAGCTCAGGCATGGAGAAACTCTTACTGAACTGATTCATATAATAAAGAGTTTCTAATACTGCATTACTGGGCAATAGTGTTATTCTTTGTGTTATTTTATTTGGTGTAATATCAGAAATAGAACTGTTCATGCCTTAGCATCTGAATTTCAGTTTCTTGAAACAGCCATACTAAACAGCCATCTTGCCGTATTTTCAGAACAATATCAAGTGTTCAGACAGTAGGCTATATCCAACTATGCATGTTTCCCCTGTTACAGGGGTGAAATGCTTCCGGTTCGTTTGTGCCTGTCGGTTATTGGAGAGCCAGTCACGAAGGCAGAGCGAGACTCCCCCCATCTGCTCAGACGCCACCATTTGGGTTCTTTTACCCTCTGTAAAAGAACGCTTTGCGTATATGCATAGGCAGGGGTGGGCTCTAGCTGGAACGCTAAATTGGGCTCGCCGCGGCGGCTCGTGAGTGCTTGTGGGGGCAGTGCAATTTTGCTTCTGCACCTGTAAAGATAGCAAAATTGCACACAGAGCTGCGGGTGCGCCTGTGCTTCGGCATGTGCAGAAGCAAAAAACCCTTGTTGAAACGTGGGCGCACTTGTGGCTCCGTGCGTGATTTTGCTATCTCCACAGGTGCAGAAGCAAAATAGCGCTGGCCCCACAAGTACTCACAAGCCGCAGCGGTGAGCCCAATTTAGCGTTCCAGCTAGCAGCCCACCCCTGCGCATAGGATAAAAGAACCCACTGCCTTCGCCACCAGCTCTCTGACGACCAACAGGCACAAGCGAACCCAGGGCATTTCACCCCTGCCCTGTTAGCTTCACCTCTGGCAGTGAAATAATTGGTAGCGCCATCTCCACCCCCGTCCCTGTCATAAGCGGCATTCCCCAGGGAAGCGTACTAGGTCCTACTCTCTTCATTCTCTACATCAATGACCTCTGTGACCATATCAAAAGCAACTGTGTTCTTTTTGCTGATGATGTGAAACTTTTCAACACCACTGATAACACACTCACTCTCCAAAAAGACCTGGACTTGGTCTCAGACTGGTATAACACCTGGCAACTTCAAATATCAACCAACAAATGCTCTACCCTCCACATCAGCAAAAATAATCCAAACCGCACATACGAACTGAATAAACAATCTCTCACTGCTAACCCACACTCAGTAAAAGACCTTGGAATACTAATATCGAATGACCTAAGTGCTAAAGCCCACTGCAACAATATCGCCAAAAAAGCTTCTAGAGTTGTTAACCTGATCCTACGCAGCTTCTGCTCAGGCAATCTCACACTACTCACAAGAGCCTACAAAACTTTTACCAGACCCATCCTAGACTACTGCTCATCTGTCTGGAACCCATACCACATCTCAGACATCAACACCCTTGAAAATGTCCAAAGGTACTCCACCAGAAGAGCCCTTCACTCCTCCACTCGAACAGAATATCCTACGAAAATAGACTAACAATCCTGGGCCTAGAAAGCCTAGAACTACGGTGCCTAAAACACGATTTGAGTATTGCCCACAAGATCATATGCTGCAATGTCCTACCAGTCAATGACTACTTCAGCTTCAACCGCAATAACACAAGAGCACGCAACAGATTCAAACTTAATACGAACCGCTCCAAACTTGACTGTAAAAAATATGATTTCAACAATCGAGTTATTGAAGCGTGGAACTCATTAACGGACTCAATTGTGTCAACCCCTAACCCCCAACATTTCTCCCTTAGATTCTCCACGATTGACCTCTCCAGGTTCCTAAGAGGGCAGTAAGGGGCGTACATAAGTGCACTGGTGTGCCTTTCGTCCCCTGTCCAATTGTCTTTCCTTTCTTTCACCTATCATATATATTCTCTTCCTTTCATATATCCTCTCCTCTAAGTTCACTCTTACCCTTATATATATTACCACATGTCTATTTTTCTTCCTATGTATTTGTGTATTGGACGAATGAATGAATGAATGAATGAATGAATGAATGAATGAATGAATGAATAAATAAATAAATAAATAAATAAATAAATAAATAAATAAATATTCTTCTACCAGCATTCTATCCAAGGATGCTGCAGAAGATTGCAGACAATTGTGGGTATTACAAGGAGAACAAAGGCAAATTCTTTTGGATGTCCTTACAGAATGCAAGTGTAATTGTAGATGACCCCTGTTATTTTACAGTATTTAGAGAGCCAGTTTGGTGTTAATGGTTAAGGCATCGGCTAGAAAAGGGGAGACAATGTACATGAGCTGGCTTACCTTGGGCCAATCACTCTCTCTCAACCCTAGGAAGAAAGGAAGAGCAAATCACTTCAGAAAAACCTTGCAGGGACTTGCCCAGGTAGTCTTTGAGAATCAGACAGGATCAAATGGAAGAAAAAAAATACACACCTTAGTCTGTAACAATCGTACATTTATCTAACCCTGCATTTCTTTTCTTACCGCAGAAAGCCCACTAAAAAGGGAGAGTTTGACTAACACCACCAAACATCTGATCGATAGTATTAGCAAACTTTTTTTAAAAAACATCATTATTGGCTGAGAATTTAATGATTTATGTATTGCTAATGATGAATAAGTCCCTAAACAACTCTTGATCATTTTCTGTATGCTTTAAAAAAAATGATTTATTCGTTTTTAATTTTATCCCTGAAGACATCTGGTATACGTAGTCATACATCCTATCATGAAGATTTAAGATCGACGGTAATATAAACTAAATTATGCCATATAAATGTATATTATTTTAAATAACTGGATATAAAACATTTTCGCTTTAATTTATTTTTAAATCTCTTTAGGCACGTGGTAAAATATTCGGTAATAATAGAATTGAATAGCTAACGATTAGCATTTGTTAATTTTATATACATTCACAAGATCTTATTTTATCTGTTTCTATGATAAATGTATTTGTAATGAGGCAGATGAATTCAAACCCCCTGCATATAACAGATATCACCATAGAAATCAGATGAATGTATCTATTTAAAAATCCTGATGCATTTCCTGAGTGGGAAATAGTACGTGTAGCTTAGATAAAGATTTCCCATCTCTGATTAGACATCCATTGCCATAATCTGTCAGTAACAGATTGTCACGACGTCAACAATATAGACGTTTAAAAAGCTGATGTACCTTTCAAAAGTGAAGGTGAGGCCTTTGAATATCTTTCTTATCTATTTTACCTTTAAAAGCTTATGTCTCTTGTTTATAATAAACCATTGGAGATATGACCATGTTACACCAACACTCCGCAGTCTGCATTGGTTGCCGATCAGTTTCCGGTCACAATTCAAAGTGTTGGTTATGACCTATAAAGCCCTTCATGGCACTGGACCAGATTACCTCAGAGACCCCCTTCCGCTGCACGAATCCCAGCAACCAGTTAGGTCCCACAGAGTGGGTCTTCTCCGGGTCCCATCAACTAAACAATGCCGCTTGGCAGGACCCAGGGGAAGAGCCTTCTCTGTGGCGGCCCTGGCCCTCTGGAACCAACTTCCCCCAGAGATTAGAATTGCCCCCACCCTCCTTGCCTTTCGAAAGCTGCTTAAAACCCACCTCTGCCGCCAGGCATGGGGGAACTGAGATACACTTCCCCCTAGGCCTTTACAATTTTATGCCTGGTATGTCTGTATGTATGATTGGTTTTTATATAATGGATTTTTAACTGTTTTTAGTATTGGATTTTGTTATATAATGTTTTATTGCTGTTGTTAGCCGCCCCGAGTCTGCGGAGAGGGGCGGCATACAAATCCAATAAATAAATAAATAAAATAAATAAACAAACAAACAAACAAACAAACAAACAAATAAATAAATAAATAAATGTGTGGCAGGCAAGGGTGACTGAAACCATGAAAAGACAATTTACTGATTATACATAGTTTATGCAAAACAAAAGTCCTCTTCATTTAAACCTATACACCTTGAATTCCAAGGAGCTTCCAAAGATACTTACAAGGGTTGCTTTTTAATTGCCTCTTTAGACCTCCTTGGTGGTTGAAGGAAAAATGAGCTTCCATTTCTAGAAATGATTCAATAGGGAAACAATACAACTCCCTTTATTTTGATTTTATTGCCAGAGGGGGGAAAAAAGAAACTCGGCAAATAAACATTCAGAATCTCATCACCAACTACTTGCTGGAATGCTTTCTGAGAGGCTTTCAATGTAAATGTATACAATAGAGAAAGCTGCTATAATCTTTCCCTCATCTCTCTTGAATGTAGAGGATTAGTTCTTTTGACACATGAAACTTTTGTATAAAAAATGTCTGTGAAATGTGAGAAAATAAAAAGCAGCCAAAATAAAGGATAAAGGATACATCAAAATGCAATTTAATACATCCATTTAAACCTTGATATTCTAAATAAAAGGTGTCATTGTATGCATTTTTAAAATGTTTTTTTAAGTACACTATTTTTATAGAAGAGAAAATATTTTTTCATTGGCCAAGTATGATTGGACACACAAGGAATTTGTCTTGTTGTACATGCTCTCAGTGTACATAAAAATACAAGATACTGTTGTGGTTAGCTCTGGCCCAGCTCCTGCCCCAAGGAATGTGCAGGTGGATGTGGGGGAAGCAGGCCTGTTTTGCTCCCGATGAAATCTGCCAATGAAGCCTCCTCTGACCAAGGAAGCGTGAGTGACAGGGAAGAGGGGAGTTTGGCAGACAGCCCAGGAGGAGATCAATCATCTGTATCATCCTTTGATTCTGAACAAGAATTAATGACACATCAACGCATGCGTAGAGTGATGCATAGGAGACAATAACTGAAGGATTATTACAAGAGAAAAATGAGGCCACCTGTGGTTGGGTGGGGCTGCTGTAATTATGATACAGATAAAAGTGCAACCTGGTGTTTTAGCCTCATGGCAGTTTATCTGATTCATTGTTTCATCAAGATCGTGGTTTTTGTGCTGTTCAAGATTGTGTGTGGACTCTCTGGACTTTAGAATTGGACTCAATTTCCCAGTTATTGGGTGAGCAATTGGATTGCATTTAACCTGTGCCTTGTGTGTACCAGAAAATCCCTTTGACATTTAAAAAGGGAGCTGTTTCTGTTTTTCTGTTTATAAAAACTTTTGGGTTTTCCTTTTATTGTGTGATGTGTGTCTTCCTGGACTAATTACCCTGTAATTACGGGCGGTGGAAACATGCTGGCAGAACAGATGCATTCATCAAGAATCATAAGGTACAACAATGATAGTCCGGGTACAAATAAGCAATCAATTCATATTAGGAATTAGTCAATATGAATTGTAAGGAGACAAGCAACAAGTTACAGTAATAGAGTCATTAGCGGGAGGAGATGGGCGATGGGAATGATGAAAATGTCAATAGTAGTGCAGATTTAGTGAATAGTTTGACAGTATTGAAGGAATTATTTATTTAGCAGAACCAACCCAGACAGTTATAGAAGTGCAGATGACGGACTCAATAATTTCTGTGTAGAAGTGTATCAGCAACTCCTTGGGCAGTTTGAGCTTCCTGAGTTGGCACAGAAAGAACATTCTTTGTTGTGCTGTTTTGATTATGTTTTTGAAGTTAGGTGCCCATTTTAGAATCAAATAATCTCTATGACTGCCCCCACCCACCCAGACAAAATATAAAATGACAACAAACTGCACTCCTTACTAGTAGTGATGGTGTTACCTAGTTAGGATAATGAAAATCTGTGCAAGAAAACAAGCAAGCAATATAAATAATATAAGTAGCTTAGGGTTGAAATGAAGGGTCACGGAGCACCAAGGACTCTTCATTTGAATCCTAAACTACAAGTAATCTCCTTTATTGGTATACAGTATTTGAATCTCAATTCCAATTACTACTAACACTGATTCTGATGAAATATTTGTCTCTCTTGTAGTTCATGCAGTTCTCTCAAATAGTTTATTGGGTGCCCTGCAGATGTTATTTCTTTCAGCTCACTTACTTTCAGAAGGAATAGGGAATATACTGTACAGTACAACCAATATAATGTTTACTGTGTCATACAGCCAAAGAAAGTAAGACATGCCTTTGACCAGCAGATGTCAGTATTTGAATAGATTTTACTCATTTGTTTTGGTTCTAGTTTTCATTTTAGTGAGTAGCATGCAGTCCCTTCAACAGCATCATTATTCTGAAATCATGAAAAGTAAATTTTACACATGAAGTCCATAGGAAACATATGTATATCTCTGTAAAAAGTACATATCCTGCCTGAATTGAATTATTTTTAAAATTAACCTGGCTCAGATTTAGATAAATGATCTTTATTGTCTTCTTTTTTTTTTACTATAGGCAGATTGCACACATAAAAAATAAATTTCTGCTGCCTGCTCTCAAAAGTCTACACACATATACATATATGTATGTATGTATGTGTGTATGTATGTACATATGTATGAATGTATGTTTGTTTCTGTCGAATCACCCTGGTATACCCAAATATGGGAGGACCATACTGTTTCCTTTTTGCCTCTGGGTTGGTCCAGGGGCCATATCCAAGGCAGTTATACTGACAAACTATAATGTATGTGTGTAACATATTTTTGCTGATAATGAAAAGGAAGGGAGACTAGTATAGATCTTTTTCGAGCTTTCAAGAGGCAAAGAAGAAGCAGTATGCTCCTCCCATATTTGGGTACACCAGAGTGATTCGACAGAAAAAACACATAACTCTTCCCCGTTACAAGCTGAGAAGAGAAGAGCCAGTGGTCTAGAGGTGAAAGCTACTACCTGACAAGGAAGACTCTGCAGGTTCAAATTCTAGTAAGGGTATGGCTAGCTGATGAGAGCATAATAAGCTCAAAATAGATCTATAGTCTCCCTTCCTTTTCATCATCAGCAAATGAATGGGAAAGAAGAAGCTTGAGAGTTCACTAGGTTGATATTATATGGAACAAAACAAAATCAAATCTGGATATTCTGCTTGGGATACCATGCCACAAGGTAACAAGGAAAACTGATCATGAAGAAGATGCACAGAGTCCTGATAATCCTGTGGACCCTGGTCAAGCATCACTTACATGCTATGTCTTGGCAAGATGGAAGTGAACTGCCAATAATCTTCTCTGCCATCCATTCAGTTTAAGTAACTGAACGTTGCCTTACAGATAAACCAAGAAAATAAATCTCAAGAAATCTACAGATAGTTTTAACATTAAGCCACAAGGTATTTTCATTTGGTTTTCACTTATGTTCTATGAGCTCAACCATTATGGTTTTTTAATGTTTTAATATGATGCACATATCTATCCAATTGGGTTCTATTTAACACATTGCATTACTAGAAAATTCAATGCCTAATTCAGATAAATAATAATAATAATAATAATAATAATAATAATAATAATAATAATAATAATTTATTAGATTTGTATGCCGCCCCTCTCCGAAGACTCGGGGTGGCTCACAACAGTAATAAAAAACAATATTATAGCGAGATAAATCTAATATTAAAAAGAAGCATATAAAACCCTATCATATTTAAAAACCAAACAACACATACATACCAAACATAAAATATAAAAAGCCTGGAGGAAAGATGTCTCAACTCCCCCATGCACTTCCCAAATAATTTCAGGCCAGTTCAGCCATTAACAGTGGAGAAGAGCCAGGCTGGTAAAAGAAAAGCAGCATTTCACTTAAATTCTTTATCCTTTTCTACACTATTAGAATAAGGGGGTTCAGTTCTAGTAACTCATCACTTAGTCTATTCCTCTTATTCTCATCTTGCTATTTATATTGCCTGGTGCTTTATCTTTTAACAATTTTTATGAATTTGTCGTTAATTTATATGTTACGCATCTCACTACCCAAAGTGATTCTGGGCAGCTCACAATTATTATTAGTAGTAGTATTTATTAGATTTGTATGCTGCTTCTCTCCGCAGACTCGGGGCAGCTCACAGCAATAATAAAAACAGTGTACAATAACAAATCTAAGATTTAAAAATATCTAAAAACCCATTATTTTAAAAAAACATACACACAAGCATACCATACATAAACTTATATAGGTCTGGGGAGATGTCTCAATTCCCCAATGCCTGATGGCAGAGGTGAGTTTTAAGGAGTTTACGAGAGGCAAGGAGGGTGAGGGCGATCCTAATCTCCGGAGGGAGCTGGTTCCAGAGGGCCGGGGCCGCCACACAAAAGGCTCTTCCCCTGGGTCCCGCCAGACAACATTGTTTAGTCGACGGGACCCGGAGAAGGCCAACTCTGTGGGACCTAACTGGTCGCTGGGATTCGTGCGGCAGAAGGCGGTCCCTGAGATAATCTGGTCCGGTGCCATGAAGGGCTTTATAGGTCATAACCAACACTTTGAATTGTGACCGGAAATTGATCGGCAACCAATGCAGACTGCGGAGTGTTGGAGTGACATGGGCATACCTAGGGAAGCCCATGATTGCTCTCGCAGATTCATTCTGCACGATCTGAAGTTTCTGAACACTCTTCAAAGGTAGCCCCATGTAGAGAGCATTACAGTTGTCGAACCTCGAGGTGATGAGGGAAAACACAAATATAAAAAGTTGAATAAAAACTAAAAACACCCACCACCTCCAGCATAAAAAGCCTCATCAGAGCCAAGTTTTGAGGCTGTTCTCGAAGAGTGGGGATGGATCTCGTTCTCTCAACAAGATGTTTCAAAAGGAAGGAACAGTGGCAGAAAAGGCTCTTCTCCTAGACCTGGCCTGCTGAAAAACAGAGTCCAGAGCAGGTGGGGGTTGCTGCTACTATTGCTACCGGTGTGCTGCATGTGTAGCTCTGCAGTTCCAGTGTGCATGTGCGTCTGAGCGAGATTTCCGTGCACGCTGGAAATGCAAAGTTACGCATGCAGCTCAATTTTCGTTACCAGTACAATGGTGTCAACCATACTGGTAGGAACCCGCTACTGGTCCAGAGCAAGCCACTTCTGCTAGAATGAGTGGGGTAGATCAATACCATTGGGGCTGATCATTTATTAAGTATCAACAGTGGGAGACCAGGAATACCAAAATGCCTGGCAGACGTAAGCAAAGCCTCGCAATGTATATATTTCAAATACTGTATTTGCTGATGGGAAATATGCCCTGAAAGAAGTATGAAAAAGTGCCCAGAACCGAGGTGGGTTCCTCCCAGTTTTGACCAGTTTGCCTAAACAGGTAGCAACCTGTGGTGAGGTCACAATGATGTCACAGAACCAGTTTAATCAGTGCCAGTCTGTGGACACCACAATCTCTTTTTTGAAAATTTATTTTTATTTTTTTGAATTTTTTCCAGCTTTTTTTTTCTGAGCATGCTCATGTGTTGCCATTTTGTTTCCAGACTTTGGGAGGGATTTTTTTAATTTTTTCAGCACTGCACATGTGCATATGCCGTGGAGCCACGCAGCAGAAGAGGAAGTGGATTGGTAGCTAGGTAAGTTAGAACCCCTGGTCCAGAAGATCTGTTTCCCCCACAGCTGAGCTTCTCAAGAACCTTTCACCAAAAGAGGAGGTTGTCCAAAATTACAAGGAAGAATTATGGTTTCATGAGGAGCAAGTGTACCACTATCTCTTTCAAGGCAGGTTTTATCTGCACTCCTAATACATCACTATTGCCTTGTTCAACCTCCTGTTACCTCTCTAGAGCCTTCACCAACTAAGAAGCCCAGGGATCCAGGGTGCTGGGGGCAGGACTGATATTGATGATAATTTATTATTATTTATTATTTATTAATTAGATTTGTACACTGCCCCTCTCCAAAGACTCAGAGCGGCTCACAACAACAATACACAGTACAAATTCAATAATTAAGAACAGTTTTAAAACCCTTAATATAAAAACAGTCATACATCCCAGACAAACCATACATAAAACGGAACGGCCTGGGGGAATCAATTTCCCCATGCGCTGATGGCAGAGGTGGGTTTTAAGGAGTTTGCAAAAGACAAGGAGGGTGGGGCAGTCCTGATCTCTGGGGGGAGTTGATTCCAGAGGGTCGGGGCTGCCACAGAGAAGGCCCTTCCCCCGGGTCCCGCCAGATGACATTGTTTCATCGATGGGACCCGGAGAAGGCCAAGTCTGTGGGACCTAATTGGTCGCTGGGATTCGTGCGGCAGAAGGCGGTCCCGGAGATATTCTGGTCCGATGCCATGAAGGGCTTTATAGGTCATAACCAACACTTTGAATTGTGACCGGAAACTGATTAGCAACCAATGCAGACTGTGGAGTGTTGGTGTGACATGGGCATATCAGGGAAAGCCCATGATTGCTCTCGCAGCTGCATTCTGCACGATCTGAAGTTTCCGAACACTCTTCAAAGGTAGCCCCATGTAGAAAGCATTACAGTAGTCGAACCTCGAGGTGATGAGTGACTGTGAGCAGTGACTCCCGGTCCAGGTAGGGCCGCAACTGGTGCATGTTTTTCATGTCTTTGGAGATTCTCAGTCATCCAGGTCATAGTTGTCCCAAAAATGGTTTTTCAAAAGACAAGTGGACTTTCTTTATTTTTCTTTGAAGATGTTTTGCTCCTCATCCAAGAAGCTCCTTTAGTTCTGATGTTCAGTTCAGAACTGAAGAAACCTCTTTGATGAAAAATGAAATATCTTCAAGGAAAAATAAAGAAAGACCATTAGCCTTTTGAAAAAGCACCTTTGGGATAATGTTTTTCACTTCCTCTGGAGCAACAGCTCAAATTTCTTCCAAATAACCTCATGAGATTATGAGATCTCCACAAGACTTGTCCAGCTGCAGTCAACTCAAAATGAACCTGAACAAGTTTATCCTTAACAATTTCTTTCAGAGAGTTGTATGCACATATTTTTCAATCTAACTAATGCTACTTCTTCAACTGCTTCCATTTACATATGGTTCGCATATGGATACACTGAGTGTATGGCTCAGGATTAGCCACTCTTAACCATTATATATTAATCAGACAACTCAAAAATCCTAGGCAAGAAATACAAGAAAACCAGGATCTCCACTTAGGAATGCACTCTAAGATCTTTGATAAGTTTCAACAATGGAATGCAGATACAAGTTTTAATGCTGTAAGCATAATGTAGGAAAATGCAGTTTTAGGAAACAAAAGGGAAAATCCACAGGCACTAGCTGATATCAAACATAATATTTGTTCAGTGTTGACTCAATAAACAAAATATATATTCCCAGTAAAAATAATCAATGACAGACTTTTACAACCCACCAAATAAATGGGATTGAAAGGATAAATGAGAATAAGCATTGGTCCCAGAGCTATAAATTGATTGATTATTTGCTTAATCAGCCAAGAGAGAAGAACTACCAAGCTTCAACCAAGGAAAGAGAATTAAGTAGGTTTAGACAGCTGAAAGAAGCATTGTGATGCCAGTCCTACTACTTTGGTGCATATATTGTGGCATCAAACACATGCTCACATGCTGTTGGATTCAACTACTACAGACAACTTATATTGACTGCAGCTCATTCCTGGTCAGAAACCAATTAGGATTTTGCCCAATAATGGTGAATAATAGTCATTTTCCGAAGAATTTACAAGGTCAAACTTGCTTTGTTTCTGCCAAGCAGGCCTTCAGTCCAAAACTAAGCCTACAAAGTGGAGAATGGAGATGGAGATGGCACAGAAACCATTCAAATCTTAAGGATGATTAAGAAAGTTACATCCAAAGAAAGGTACAGTACATCCTCACATTATATATATATATATATATTCAAGCAAGGTCATTTAGCCAAACCACAAAAAATATCTAGCGGGCAGCCACCCACCCTCCATCAATTGGCCAGGCTCTGTAAAAGCACAGCTAAGTTTAAATCAGTTCCATTGACAGATTAGAGCAAGCATATTTTACAGAACTGTTGTTTTGTGGTGGAATACCAGAAGCTTGCCTCTGGGACATCTGCCGGAAACAAGGCACCAGTTGTGGGAGTTAACACAACTCAAATGCCTTCCGAAAGCCGACAAAGCCACAACCAGGTATAGCTAAGGAGGAAAAGACACCCATGCCCAAGTCAGATGAAGCTGACATAAATCAACTTGTCTGTTTTCCTCGGATGTGCATTTAGTGATAAACAGAGAATATGAGCTACCCATTCCCCTCAAGAAAAAACAAAGGAAGGACCAAAACTGACTTTGGGTGAGAAAGCCTTATCCTTGCAGAACAAAATACCAGAACCACAAAACATGTTTGACTAATTATAGGAAAAAATTGATTTTATAAGCAGGTGTCCATGTGCCTTTGTGACACAAAAAGAGATACAAAGCCATAAAGAAGCAGAACTTGAACGCATTAATAAAAAATGCCTGAGGAACGAGAGGCTTCAGTGGTTCAACTGCCAAAACGTTATACTCCCTGTCAGTAACTGTAAGAGGCTTCTTTTCGATATTTAATTTGTTAGTTTGCCTTGTGATTGCTATAAAGAGGGTGGAAATAGCCAGAAATCCAAGTCTATTCTTAGTTCAACTCAGTGCTTTGATGCCGTCCTTATCTAGCCTATCCCAACCTGTGCCCTCCAGATACAACACAATCGTTCTCAGTCAATATAGTTGCAAAATATCTGGAAAGATAGCTTGGCTTCCCAAGACATAGAAAGTAGGCAACGCAATGTGTTGGGCCCAGTTCAGGGGTGGTTTCTGCTTACCTTCCCCACTGGCTTGCATCACAAGGGAGGGTCTGCAACTTGGGAGTTCTTGATCCGCAGCCCTATTTGGACAGGGAGTCACTTCGCACAGTCACTCACAGCCTTATCACCTCATGGCTCGATTACTGCAATGCTCTGTACATGAGACTACCTTTAAAGAAAGTTCAGAGACTCCAGGAAGTCCAAAATGCAGCCGTGCGAGCCATCATGGGCCTTCCGAGGTATAACCATGTGACACCATCACTCCACGTGCTGCATTGGCTACTGATTGGTCTCCGAATGCAATTTAAAGTGTTGGTTATTACCTATAAAGCCTTACATGGCTTAGGACCAATTTACTTATGGAACTGCCTACTGCCTCATATATTGGTTGCCGATCAGTTTCCGGTCACAATTCAGTGTTGGTTATGACCTATAAAGCCCTTCATGGCACCAGACCAGGATATCTGCGAGACCGCCTTCTGTTGCACGAATCCCAGTGGCCGGTTAGGTCCCACAGAGTTGGTCTTCTCCGGGTCCCGTCGACTAAACAATGTCATCTAGCGGGACCCAGGGGAAGAGCCTTTTCTGTGGCGGCTCCGACCCTCTGGAATTAACTCCCTCCATAGATTAGAACTGCCCCCACCCTCCTTGCCTTTCGTAAACTTAAAACCCACCTCTGTCATCAGGCTTGGGGGAACTGAGACATCCCCCCCTTGCCTATGTAATTTTGTGCATGATATGACTGTGTGTATGTATTTTATCTATTGGGAGTTTTTTTTCTTTTTAAACTTTTTAATGTAAAATTGTCATTTTAGATTTTAATTATTAGATTTGTTACCATGTATTGTTTTTATCACTGTTGTGAGCTGCCCCGAATCTATGGAGAGGGGCGGCATACAAATCTAATAAATATAATATATATATATATATAATATATCCCAGCAGCCACTCAGAGCCCACAGAGTTGGCCTTCTTCAGGTCCCATCAGCCAAGCAATGTTACCTATTGGGGCCTAGGAAAAGGGCCTTCTCTGTGGCAACTCTCCCCCCCCCCCGAGATTCACACTGCCCCCACCCTCTTGGCCTTTCATAAGGCTCTAAAGACACATCTCTGCTGGTAGGCTTGGGCTGTTGAATATTGTCACCAGCTCCAGCTGACACTATGAGTGTGACTGGTTTTTAATTGAAATGGCCTTAATTGTTGGGGTTTATGTTAGATTTATATTGGGTTTCCTATATTTGTATTTTTTTTTGTACTGATTTTATTGTGTAAGCCGCCTTGAGTCCCCTGAAGAAGGGCAGCCTAGAAATCCAAACAAACAAACAAACAAACAAACAAATAAAGTTTTGCATGCGAGTGCTAACTGCTCTCGCATGCATCCGCTCATGCAATTCTGCTTCCACGCATGGTCAGTAGCTAGAATCAACCCAAAACAGCCAAGGAGCTGATCAGCTGTGCCTCAGGGGAAGGAGTAAGGTAAGTATAAACCCAGGGATGGAAGCAAGGACCATTTTTCAAATGGCTGAAGAGGAAAAAACAGTAAAAAATTCAGAACAAATTCCCGAAAAAAGATGGTGGCATCCATGGACCGGCACTGAATGAATTGGATCCGTATTCCCGTTGTGACATCACCAGCGGGTCGCTTTCAGTTCGGGCGATCCAGGAGGAACCCACCTCTTGTCTAGTTCTACTGAATTAATCTATTTCTATTTCTGTGAAGCAGAGAAGTAAATAGTTGCAGACAAGGAACTTTCCAAGGAAGGAGAGTACCTGGAGGATTTTAGGAAAGCCTTTTGGTGATATTAGTAAAATGAAAGAGAAAAGGAAGCTCTCTTGGGAATGGAGGAAAAGAATTTGAAAGAGAAATATAATTTGATCTGAGGAGAGTGAGCAGTTGAATTTTGCCTTTAAAGATCAAAGTGTTTTTAAAAAATCTTAGGAAACATTAAGAGAGGGAAAAAAATTCATCCCCGTGGAGTTTTCGAACAGGACTACTCTAATTGATGAAATAAAACATTGAAGGAAAGGCCTGAATAACTTACAAATGATGGGGGAGGTTGGCGCATTTGAAAGGAGTGAAATGAAGGAAATTAAGAACAATTCTAAACAGCATCCTTACGAACTCCCTTCTTCTTCCCACACCACTGTACTAAAGAAGGGAACTAAAGAATGACAATATCTAACAGGGAAATGTACTATATAAACAAGATAGGCAGAAGAGTGATGGCAGCATTTTAAATGAAAAAGGCTTAATCAAAAGGGGCCAGGATTTTCTTCACTCTCTATTGGAGTCACTCTTTCATCCAAAGCTTGCCTCTCTTCAGTAGAGAGGCATAAGCAGTTATTGATTGCAAAAAATAATATACAAAATATATTCAGTTTTGGGCAGAAAGATGTAGATTTGGCTTCTGATATTATTTATTTTTATTTTATTTATTTATTTTGTCCAATACACAATGAGGGATTTAGTGGGTATATATATATATATATTTATATATATGCACATAGTAAAATACATGATGAAGGTTATAGAGGAGATACTCATGGTAAAATATATCTAAGAAAGAATAGAAAAGAAGATATAGTAATAGAACATATCAATGAAAGAATAGAAGAAGAGATATAGGAATAGAAGTAAGGTATAGGAGATATAGGAGAGCAATAGGACAGGGGACGGAAGGCACTCTAGTGCACTTGTACTCGCCCCTTATTCAATTTTCTGCAATAATCAAAGCCAGTACTCAAAGCAAAGGCATATTCTGACACCACCTATGGTTTTGCTCATCTTCCAGTTTTGTTAGAAGTTTAAGAAAGGTGCCATTTCCTTCCTTCCTTCCTTCCTTCCTTCCTTCCTTCCTTCCCTTCCCTTCCCTTCCTTTCCCTTCCTTTCCCTTCCCTTCCTTCCTTTTTACCCTTATAATTTTCCACCCCATACAATTTGTGTTTATTTTTGCATACTTATTCCTCCTATTTATTGTGAATCATAATATTTTAATCACATTATCACCCATTGTTGTCAAATAGCAACAATTCCGAAAAATTGTATTAACCTTCAAGCTGGCGCGCTGGCACAAAAAGTACACTATTTTGGCTTTTCCAAATGTGGTATAATTTAAATGAGCCCAATAGTCACAGGAGTTACTTGCTCAATACCTTCCCATCAGAACACTGTATTGCTTTGGTAAAATCATAATTGTAATAGTAATTTATTTTACATGGCTTGCATCATGTGGTTAGTGTGTACTGTTTAATAACACTCAAATGACTTTTGTTGAACAGAAAGTTATCATTCTAGAGCAATGAAGAAAGATTATTACAATTTATATTCATATTTTATATTTTATATTTTAAGAATTGTTTCAAAATTGGCGCCCCCTAAAATTTGGTGCTTTAGAGCAGTGTTTCCCAACCTTGGCAACTTGAAGATATTTGGACTTCAACTCCCAGAATTCCCCAGCCAGCGAATGCTGGCTGGGGAATTCTGGGAATTGAAGTCCAGATATCTCCAAGTTGCCAAGGTTGGGAAACACTGCCTTAGAGAACCTAGACTTGGAAACAACCCTGAGCGGGAAAAGGAATAAAAATTTTGGAAAATGCTTTTAAGTTTAGTCTGCATCTTCTTCATTTCATCAAATAAGCTGAAAAATAGCTTGTGCAAAAAAAAAGAAATAAAAGAAAAAGTTACCAAAAACCCTACTATAAGTTGTAATCAATTTAATGCATTCAAACAGAAGAAATAAAATAATTCAGTATAACCAAGAAGTCTAAAATATGATCCTCATTAAAAACTGGCCCAAATAAAATGTTTTGAGTTACTTTCCTGAAGTTTTTTGCCTGTTCTGTATTACTTGATTATGCCTGGAAGGATAATAAATAAATAATATTTATATGCCTTGAATCATAATGTCAGAAAATATAATTGAAAGTCTCTGAAGAAATATAAATAATACATTTTCATTCCAAAATAATGAGAAAACAGCTAACTTTTTAAAGCTACAGCTGTCCTGAGAAAATGATAAGGAACCATTTGCTGCCATAACCATGGGGTTTTAACATATTAAAACCTTTACAAAAATGCCAGAGAGTGAATGTAACATTTTCTACAGTTTACCCACTGGCAATGAATTATAGATGAATTATAATATAATTATGATTCTAATTAGAATTAGAATTAGAATAAGGCGGAGTTCTGGAATAAATGAATGAATGAATGAATGAATGAATGAATGAATGAATGAATGAATAAATGAATGAATAAATAAATAAAAGGGGCTGCCCCCTTTTTTAATGGAAAAAGAAGTCAGGGCTTCAATTGCCACGTTGATTGTTTGGTCCCCCTGCCCCAGGGATCTTTATGGAAATCAGTTCTCTTGAATTGATGGGTTTATCACTGCAGGTGTTCTTCAGGTTGCAGTGGCAGTTGGGACCGGTACTTCCATCACTAAGAAATGCAGCTACAAAGTGCAATGTCACATGATGGCATTGCTTAGCAATGACACTCCTGGCAATCCCAGTTCCCATTGTAACTCCCGGTCTGCAAGAGCATTTAAACAGGAAGAGGTCGGAGTTTTAAGCAAGCAGGATGGTTGATGAGCGCATGGGATGCTGGAAAGAAGTTGATAGTCAGGTGCTAAGGAATATGGGCAGGTGAAAAAGCAGCAGGATCAGGAGCAACTTCTTCATTCCTCCTTGTGAGAAGTTGGCAAGGAACATTGAAAAATCACATGAACATGGACATAGCCCAATACATAATCATAACTGTGAGTAGGCATTCTATTCTACTAGTTTTTCTCATCATTCCTATCATCCATTTCCTCCCATGTTGACTGTATGACTGTAACTTTTTGCTTATATCCTACGATTTTTATTAATATTGCTTCTTCATTGCTTATTTGACCCCTATGACAATCATTAAGTGTTGTACCACATGATTCTTGACAAATGTATATTTTATGTATGTTGAGAGCAAATTCCTTGTGTGTCCAATCACACTTGGCCAATAAAATTCTATTCTATTCTATTCTATTCTAGATTGGGATCACATGACTAAGTGATCATGTGACCACTCTGAGAATCAGGTAAACATCACCTTGTTCAATGCTGTCTTAACTTTGAACAAGTGGTCATAATCTAAGGATTACCTGTAAGCATGCACAAAGCAAAGCAGTATAACCGTAAAAAATAGTTTACAGAGAAGCATATTAATTTGCACAGTCACTTTAGCATGTTAGGCTATTTTAACCTCCTCATTAGAGGTAAAAGATAAATCTGATTCTAACACATGTGGATTGAATTCACAGATGAAACAATTTTGATTCTTGATTACATTTCGTTGTCATGCTATGCTGAAATCTGCCTCACGGTTTCTCAGAACTTATTTCTTCCTGAAATAGTGGTCTCTCTTTTTATACCGTTAGTACAGAGGTCGGCAACCTTAAACAATCAGAGAGCCATTTGGATCTATTTCCCACAGAAAAGAAAACACCGGGAGCCACAAAACTCTTCCCATGCTTGATTATTTACTGAGCGGCCATAAAATTAACATATACAGTGATACCTTGTCTTACAAACTTAATTGGTTCTGGGACAAGGTTCTTAAGGTGAAAAGTTTGTAAGATGAAACATTGTTTCCCATAGGAATCAATGGAAAAGCGATTAATGCGTGCAAGCCCAAAATTCACCCCTTTTGCCAGCCAAAGCACCCATTTTTGCGCTGTGGGGATTTCCCTGAGGGTCCCCTCCATGGGAAACCCCACCTCTGGACTTCTGTGTTTTTGCGATGCTGCAGGGGAATCCCAGCAGGGGAATCCCAGAATTGCAAAAACGAGTGCTTTGCTGGCAATGGAAGTCCGGAGGTGGGGTTACCCAGTGAAGGAAGCATCAGTGAAATCGCAGCATTGCAAAAACACCAAAGTCCTCGAAACCCCACCTCCAGACCTCTGTATTTTTGCGATGCTGCGATTTCAATGAGACTCCCCTCGCTGGGAAACCCCACCTCCGGACTTCCGTTGCCAGCAAAGCACCCATTTTTGTGCTGCTGGTATTCCCTCGCTGGTATTCCCCTGCAGCATCACAAAAATACGGAAGTCCGGGGGTGGGGTTTCCCATGGAGGGGAGCCTCAGTAAAATCCCAGCAGCGCAAAAATGGGTGCCTTGCTGGCAATGGAAGTCCAGAGGCGGGGCATCCCAGCGGCAGCGGTGGGTTTGTATGGTGAAAATAGTTTGTAAGAAGAGTCAAAAAAATCTTAAACTCCAGGTTTGTATCTCGAAAACTTTGTATCACGAGGCGTTTGTAAGACGAGGTATCACTGTATAGGTTCTGTTTTGTTCTGAA
Organism: Erythrolamprus reginae; assembly: GCF_031021105.1. NCBI lineage: Eukaryota > Metazoa > Chordata > Lepidosauria > Squamata > Dipsadidae > Erythrolamprus > Erythrolamprus reginae. Next base: position 286,406,708 of record NC_091951.1, read on the forward strand.
ACTTTTCTTTTCTTGTATTTATCCATAGTTGACCTACTGGAGTCGAAAAGCCCAATAAATTGCTTACCAGCGGGTGTCACACGTTGGCAGTTGTGACACATATTTTGAGAGACAGGGAGTCACATCGGAAGGATGAAAGAGCCACATGTGGCTCTTGAACTGCACGTTGCTGACCGCTACTTTATCATATTCTCAAAATGCTTTAGAACCTCTCTTGCTGGTGATTTTGATTTTACTTGTAGGTAATGGTGGCTATTACTGTTGGTGCTGCTTTCTATTAAATATCCACAGTTATTGGATTTTAATGTGTACATAACTGATTTTAATTTAAAAAAAACCACTTTTGCATTCTCAAAAGGTGATTTTGCAATTGAAAGTGACCTTGGGATGAGTTAGCTTTATTTAGCAGACAATATTATAATTGTTCCCCAAAATAATGAGCTTCTCCATTTAGAGTCAGCAAAATTAATTAAACTCACCATTTGTTTAATATGCTTTCTAATTAATTTCATACGGAAAACAGGAAAACATTTTCTAAATTTCACTCTGCTACAATTGGACACAGAGCCTCTCGAGAGTTTTGCATCAGGGAAAAGAGACACCGAAGTCTCCTCATAATTAGTTTGCTTGGAAGGTTTTAATGAAGGAAGCTTTGATAACAGTGTTAGTTGCAGCACTTTAAGTATCACAACAATAAAATTCCAAGGGAGGAAAAGCATCAAACTTGAAAGCCAGATACGCTTTCCGTCTTACAAAACAGATGGCTATTGTTGCATGTTTACTTCCCTGTATGTGCCTTATGGTTTAACATTCTAATCCTAGTTTTTTATGCCTGCAGACTAGTCTTCTCACATCAATTGAGGTAGCCACTCCAATATTTATTGCTTCTGTATATTATTTTTATTTGCATTTTAACAATTTCTGTTCATATGTTTGTTCACCTGAACTTTTTTCCAAGGAGCTCTGATAGTGCACTTCGTCTTTTTTTTTTGTCCAATACACAATGAGGGTTTTAGTGGGTATATATCTATATACACATAGTAAAATACATGATGAAGGTTATAGAGGAGATACTCATAGTAAAATATATCTAAGAAAGAGAAGAAGATATAGTAATAGAACATATCAATGAAAGAATAGAAGAAGAGATGTAGGAATAGAAGAAAGGTATAGGAGATATAGGAGAGCAATAGGACAGGGGATGGAAGGCACTCTAGTGCACTTGTACTCGCCCCTTACTGACCTCCTAGGAATCTGGATAGGTCAACCATAAATAATCTAAGGGTAAATTGTTGGGGGTTTGGGGATGACACTATGGAGTCCGGGAATGAGTTCCACGCTTCGACAACTCGGTTACTGAAGTCATATTTTTTACAGTCAAGTTTGGAGCGGTTAATATTAAGTTTAAATCTGTTGTGTGCTCTTGTGTTGTTGTGGTTGAAGCTGAAGCAGTCGCCGACAGGCAGGATGTTGCAGCATATGATCTTGTGGGCAATACTTAGATCATGTTTAAGGCGTCTTGGTTATAAGCTTTCTAGGCCCAGGATTGAAAGTCTAATCTCGTAGGGTATTCTGTTTCGAGTGGAGGAGTGAAGGGCTCTTCTGGTGAAGTATCTTTGGACATTTTCAAGGGTGTTAATGTCTGAGATGCGATATGGGTCCCAAACGGATGAGCTGTATTCGAGGATGGGTCTGCGATGGCTGTATGCCCAAGCAAAAAAGCACAACCACCTGCACAGATATCTATCAATGTGCGCATGCACAGCAGATACCCGAAGACCAGCTAGCTGGTGGGAGGTGAGGCATCCCAACATCGGCTGCATGGCAAAAGGTAAGATCTTTTTCTTTCTTTCATGAGCTTCTATTTAGTTTGCAGGGAAACAGAAGTCACAAAAGAAATGCCATGGAGATCTAGGCAACGGTGCATGTGTCAGCAGAGAGGGCTGTGTGCCACCTCTGGCATGCGTGATATAGGTTTGCCATCATGGTAATAGGGCATAAGAACGTAAGAAGAGCCATGCTGAATCAGGCCAAAGCCCATCGAGTCCAGCATTCTGTGTCACACATTGGCCCACCAATTGTCCATGGGGATCTTGAGCAGAAAGAGAAGGCAAGACCCTCCCTTTCCCTTGACCCCCAACAAATGGTACTCAAGGGAAGGCAATCCAAGGCAAGGAGAATTTCCTCTTCCATCCCTCTCTTATTGTTACAAGGTGATTGTTATTAATATTTTAGATGGAAGTGCATTTAGCAGATAAAAACAATTGCTCCTGATAACTATTTTCCTTTTTATCATGTTGTTTGAGGATGCTAGTGTTCTGATATCTTACAATATTTGAATGCTATCCTAGTCGAATGTAACCAATTACCCGGAGATTTGAATGGAAAAATTGGAAAAGCATGGGCTATGTTTTGAGAAAAATATAAATCCACTAAATAAATAATTTACAAAAGTAAAGCCACATATGTCATTATCTTAAAATCCAATATTTCTTTTTTAATAATCGTTGTATTATTCCTACACATAAATCTCTAACAATATTTTTTTTTTAATTCTTTACGCAGAAGTGAATAAACCTGCAAACTAAACTTCATTAAACTTAGGTCCTGGCAGATTTATTAAAATTGCATTGAGCTTTAACCTGAGGTGGGCAACATGTAGGGTGGCCCTTCCCCCTTCCATCATCTCATAAGAAATATTTCTGACTTCTCTAAATTATCTTGACAAAATGAACGGGTCCAAAGATGGGCTACAAGAATGGTGGAAGGTCTTAAGCATAAAATGTATCAGGAAAGACTTAATGAACTCAATCTGTATAGTCTGGAGCAGTGTTTCCCAACCTTGGTCACTTGAAGATATCTGGACTTCAACTCCCAGAATTCCCCAGCCAGCGAATGCTGGCTGGGGAATTCTGGGAATTGAAGTCCAGATATCTCCAAGTTGCCAAGGTTGGGAAACACTGCCTTAGAGAACCTAGACTTGGAAACAATCCTGAGCAGGAAAAGGAATAAAAAAATTGGAAAATGCTTTTAAGTTTAGACTGCATCTTCTTCATTTCATCAAATAAGCTGAAAAATAGCTTGTGCAAAAAAAAGAAGTAACAGAAAAAGTTACCAAAACCCCTACTATATACTACATCACTGCTCTAGAGAAGATCTACATGGAGGAATGGGCCAACATACCACCAACAGTGTGTGGCAACCTTGTGAAGACTTACAGAAAACTTTTGACCTCTTTTATTGCCAACAAAGTATATATAACAAAGTATTGAGATGAACTTTTGTTATTGACCAAATGCCTTCAGAAAACTTGTTGCACTATTTTGGTCTTTTAAGTTATTAGCAAAAGAGAGTGAGGGAGGGAGGGAAGGAGAGAGAGAAAGAGAGTGAATGAGTTATTTCTTTCAAGCACTGTACGGAAATGAAATAATCATATCCCTTAAAAGCAATTAAATGATCCATCGAGTAATTTGCAAATCTAAATAGCAAATGTACAAAAAATAATTAGCATGGCTGAAAATTTGCAATTTCTCTGATAAGCTCATAAGCCCTTTTAATTAAAATCACAATATTTTTTAATTGCCAAAGGGAATATTTTGTTTATAACAGAAGAACATTTTTAAGTTTTAATTTAAGATCCACACTAATATTCTTGTAATTGAGAAACACTCTCTGGAGCCATGTGTATCCATCTAACCAAATAATGTATCTCCCGCTAACACTAAGGAATTGCATACATAAAAAATAAGGACAATCATGAAAATACAAGAGTTATCTCAAAGGGATTCTGGAGCCTTCTCACTTACATATTGTTTCTATATGTAAGTCATATGAGACTTACAGATAGAAACAATGCCTATCTCAAACAATGCCTTTTCAGTATATTGGTTACTATTGTAATATGTGCTACGGAATAACATAACTATCATTATATAACTATTATTTTTTCATGGAATACTTAAACTAGTTAATATTTTTAAATTCTAAACCCATTTTTGTTTCTTTTGCATCTCTGTACTATTTATCAACATGAACAACATTAAGCTCTGTAGATACTTCCGTTTTAATTATTTTGTCAAACAATATAGTATAGCAGCACAGCAATTTTGTTCTAATCATGAAAAATGAAATTGTGACCTCTAGTTTGAGAACTGTTTGTACATACATACATACATACATACATACATACATACATACATACCCATTGTTGTGATTCCGTCTGAGGCCCCTCAGGGAACGGCTGACCCTCTGCCGGCTCTCTGCTCAGAGGGGGAGGATGAGGAACAGGGAACGGCTGACCCTCTGCCGGCTCTCTGCTCAGGGGGGGAGGATGAGGAACAGGAGGGAGACGAGGAGGAGGAATCTCAGCCCGAGGGGGAGCTCTCCCCAGCAAGCAGCCTGGATTCTTTAGATGACCAGGCACAAGGAATAATAGATTTCCGGCAGAGAAGGGCAACCCAACGAAGGGGACAATTAGCCAGGTACTTCAAGCACTGAATGGGCAACAGCTGGGTTTGGGTGTGCTGCTCTCCGGAAAGGCTAAAAAGGCAGACCCACCCTTCCTGGTTTGTGGAGAATTATCTTTGGGAGTCGTGAGACCTGGCTGTGATCTTTGGTGTCTTGGAATTCTGGCTTGTGACTTTGAATACTGAAACCTTGAGGGGAAAAGGTGGGTGTGCCAGCAAGAGGTCTGCTGTGAAGGCTCATAGCCTGCCTATGGGGAAGAACAGGTTTTCCTCTGTGTTTATTTTCAAATTATAAAGTGCTTTTGTTTCTACCAGCGTGTCTGGCTGTTTTTTCCAGTTGGTGCTGAAGTCTGGGGGCACCCAGACAGAACACCCATACATACATGCATGTATACATACAGTATATACATACATACACATACAGAATGAGAGATGTATAGACATACCAACAGGTAACATACAGACACACATATAAACATATCAGTACACACACAGTCCCAAATACACACATACACATATATACCGTATTTTTTTAGAGTATAAGATGCACCAGAGTATAAGGTGCACTTTGGGTTTGGGAGAGAAAAATAGGGGGGGATCTGCCTACCAGGTATTCATCTGGCTAGCATCCTGAGTCAACTTCTGCACATTATTTTACCCCCTGGTTAGGGCTTTAAAAAAAAATCTTATTTGGAGCAAATAGCAATGAAAAAAAGCCTGGAGGCTCTGAGAGGCAAAAAGGAAGCAGTATCCTCCCTACCATATTTGGGTATACCAGAATGATTCAACAGGAAAAAAAAACCATATAATTCTTCCCTGGTACAAGCTGAGAGGAGGAGAACCTGTGATCTAGAGGTTAAAGCTACTGCCTTACAGGCAAACTCCCCAGGTTCAAATTCTGGTAAGGGTATGGCTAGCTAATGAGAGCAAAATAGCTTGAAATAAATCTATACTAGTCTCCCCTTTCATTATCAGCAAAAATAAGTTACATATATGTATATATATATATATATATTCAATACACACACACACACACACATACATAAAAACATACATATGTACATACATACATACATACATACATACATACATACATACATACATACTTTATCTTTGAGTTCAGGAAATTCAGTTCAATTCAGGAAATTTCAAGTCAGGAAATAAAACGCTAGCATGGTAGATCTTTTTTCTGATTCCCTGGAGATCTCAAAATCTTGAGAAATTGCCTAATAGGTTATAAACAGATGACTGTGCATATGAGAAATGTTTCTTATCACCCAATAACTCTCACAGGGGGAAAATACAGTATGTCTCCAGTCTGAAACAAATATTCCCTACATCATTTGAGAGCAAATGTTGAACTAGAAACTAGAAAAAAGAAAAGGCTAATTTGCTGGACAGACACATCCAGAAATATAACAGGATATATAGAAAGAAATAGATGAGGAGAAGGGGGTGTGCAAACAAACTTTGTACACCTGTCAGTCATAAATTATTGCCTTGTGGGACAATGCATCTGATAAGATAACCTTTTTTCTCCTCCCCTTGGAATATTATCATCAGACATTTAAAGAGACGTTGACATTCTCTAAAGAACACTTGGTGGCAGTCATACAACACCATTTTTCTTTAGCTGTTGTAAGCTTTTGCTCTGTACAAAGGAATTCTGGATTGCTCCAAAAGCATACTGTAAATCAGCCTTTCTCACCATAATCTTCTTTGGCTGGCAATTCTGGATGCTAAAGTTCTATCATATGAAAGGTGAAAGCTTGATAACGGCTAGTAGTTATACAAACAATTTAGATGCAAATAGTTCTTAAATTCAGTGCAATACTGTCATCGCAGTAGACAGTATTGCATAGAACTGGTTCCTTTAGAAATGTTGGATTTCTACCACTACAACATGCTTGCACTGTCTTGTAAATACATCTCTGTGGTCAGGTCACAATTAACTGACCAGTGTGTCACCTTTTGATGATCAAAAGGGTTATGTACTTTGAAGACTATATAAACAACTGCAGAGTAGATGACCCCTCCCTTCTGACCCTTCTTTACACCTCCTTCTACCTTTCTGCGTGCTTCATTGTCCTCGGCTGAGGACACATGTGTGAAGATGTACAATCCAAAAGCATCCTCACACATGGGAACATCCAGAGGTTATTAATATGGACTGGAATATAAGCCTTTCTGCCTGCATTCTGTAAATGCATGACTCAACATAATTGTGAGTAAAGATTGTATTTTTCATCTTTATGAAGGAGTGATCATTCATTGCTAACAAATGGGATTATGAGACATGTGTTGATTTCTTGCCATGCTGAATCTGCTGCAAATTGAGCCAGCTGAACTCTGCTAATATTAATAATATTAATAGTGACCAAAATACCCAACAAGAAATCCCATCTCTTTTCCTGTGGTTGCACAGGTGCTTCCCCACACCACAACTTCAGTGCAATCCCAGGAAGATATATTTGGTTGAACGAGTTACTGATAGGGGCTATCCCAATAGTGGGTTTTAAAGCACTTTACTACTAGTGGTGAGTGCGCTTGCGCATGCTTGCAATACTTCTGTGCATACACAGAAGCATCTTGTGTGGATGGGACGAGCCTCCCGCTGCCATCACTACCTGTTGTGGTTAGCTCTGGCCCAGCTCCTGCACCAAGGAATGTGCAGGTGGATGTGGGGAAAACATCCACATGCCGCAGGCCTGTTTTGCTCCCGATGGAATCTGCCAACGAAGGCTCCTCTGACCAAGGAAGCGTGAGTGACAGGGAAGAGGGGAGTTTAGCAGACAGCCCAGGAGGAGATCAATCATCTGTATCATCCTTGGATTCTGAACAAGATTTAATGACACATCCACGCATGCGTAGATTGATGCATAGGAGACAACAACTGAAGGATTATTACAAGAGAAAATGAGGCCACCTGTGGTTGGGTGGGGCTGCTGTAATTAGTGCTTCATTGTTTCGTCAAGATCGGGGGTTTTGTGCTGTTCAAGATTGTGTATGGACTCTCTGGACTTTAGAATTGGACTCAATTTCCCAGTTATTGGGTGAGCAATTGGGTTGCATTTAACCTGTGCCTTGTGTGTACCAGAAAATCCCTTTGACATTTAAAAAGGGAGCTGTTTCTGTTTTTCTGTTTATAAAAGCTTTTGGGTTTTCCTTTTATCGTCTAGTGTGTGTCTTCCTGGACTAATTACCCTGTAATTACGGGCGGTTGAAACACGCCGGCAGAACAACTACCGATTCTAAGAACTGATTCGAATCGGGAGCCATCCATTGGTGGGCTACCCACATACTGTTTGATTAGTAGCGATGTCACATTATTATTTTCCTCTATGCTATCCATTTGTAGATGGTCGCCATCAATAAATAAATGTCTAAAAGCTTGATAGGATGTATTATTACATCAATGGAGTAACATTCTACTCATTTTAGAAGGAGCATTGAAAACCATTTAAAACATATGAAGATGTGTTCATCTTATGTTATCTTCTTCTGTTCCATGAAAAAAAGAGAAGTAAATGTATTATGTAAAGAAGAATTAAGAGAGAAGTGTACATTAATTTACAAAGATACATTTTCTGTGAATATTTGAAAGCATTTCTTGATACACCACTAAGTGTACTTCATTAAATTTGCAGGAGACAATTGCCCAGATTACCCAAATATTTCTTTAAAAGGAAGATCAGATAGATTTTATTGACATGACTTAATTTACAAAAAGATTGGCATTTAGGAAGTAAATACTTGTGTGGTAGCTGGTCTGTGAACTGTTTCTATCTCAGGGCTATTGAATGGTCTGAATTAAAATTAAAACTTTCACTCACGCAAGAGTTAAATTAGTTTATCTCTGTGTCACCCCCCTTGATTCCATGAATGTATTTAATTATTCTGATTTGTGGCAGATTACAGTTCCAGTCACTAATCCTATTTTGTGCTGATAAAAAGTGGATTGAGTATTGTGTATTGGTGGCTTCCGCCTCTCTTGTCTGATTGTTTCCCAGGCAGCATCTCTTCCCCCTTTTCTTCAAAGTCATCCACATATTTCACTGCAATACCTATTCAAGGACACATTATAGGAAAATTAACCTAGGATGTGGATTCAGATCGATTTTTGTGTAGCATACCTGGATATGGTGTTTGTTTGGGTTTTTTACTTAAAGAAATGCTCTAGCAATTGGGAGACTAAATCAGAATCCATCAGAAAACCCAGAACTGTTTTGCATCCAAGTCTGGGATTGCCTATAATACAATTATGAGGATAACTTAAAATATTGTGATATTTATTAGGTGAAAAAAATTGGCTATTGTTCAAAAAAGTTGAAAGGCCTCCTTAACACAAGACTCCAAAGAGTCCTTGAGTAATTCACAATCCCACATTGGAACAAATTTACAAAACTCAAGTTAACTGTTTATATACAGAAATATAAATATTTTTTCTACAAATGAAAATTTTCCCCAATGAAAACATGTTCATTTGAGCATGACTAAATACTAAGGAATTAACACCTCTGCATAACTGAAAGAGGACCCGGATTGTGGGGGCAATAGGCTGGCTCGGTTATTTTATTACCGGAACATAAAACTTTAATAAAACAACTTAGCTTTCGTTAGCGTGCTGCTAACTTCGTCAGAGTATTAAAATGCCATGGGAGACAATCACATTTATAAAGCATTACTCAGTCTGCTCATAGCCCGCGTCACTGGGCCACACCCTTCCCTCCCCTCTGCAGCAAGCCTAATTGTCGGCTTAATCATGCTGGTTAAAGGGGGAACTACCGCTTTTACTCGTGTCTGTTGCCTATTTCCCTCCCCAAGGGAGGAGGTGGAGTTACGAGGCAATGCTTTGGAGGTATTTGATATTTCTTTCTTCCCCCAATTATCGTTGTTACTTTCTATGGTGGTACATGTCTGCTCTTGCAATTTTTTTGCCCATGCCCTCGTCCTAGGTCTGCACTGTTCTAATCCCCCCTTGTCCCCTGCGTTAAACCTGCATTGTGCCCCTCCCCCTCTACCTCCGTGTTGCTCCAGTATGTTCCCTTGTTTCCCACTAGGGGTTGCTCCACCCTCATTTAGCTGGTTTCTATGCCTGACCTGGAGAATTCTGTTAGGGGCTTTATCCAATCCTAATGACCTATCTCCTTTAAGTCGTTGTTGGTGCCTTAAAGCCTGGTATGCTGATGGCATATCAATATGTCTATTTAAAGAATTTTCGTTGGAGAACCAGGCTTCTTTTAGGAGGCGACCTCCCTTGGTTTCATCTCGCGCCAGAATCTCAGTTCCCTGGAAATCGAAGCCATGATCCTGCTCCTCCATGTGTGTCCAAATCTGGGAGCGTTGTTCCTGACGTCGGACCGCCAATTTGTGTTCGTGTATACGAGTTCTCAATCTTTTAGCCATTTCACCCACATAGTGGTGAGCACAATTATTGCAGTTTATACGGTAAATTACTGAGGAGGACTCCTCCTTCACTAAGGTTTCCTTCGGGCGCATTACTGATTTTCTCAAAGTTTGATCCGGCCTATGCGCTACTTTGACCCCATGGGGTGCCAGTATGCGTGCGGCTGTTTCGGATACCCCTTGTATGTACGGGAGTACCCTCCACGCTGATGTTTCGTTTGCGCTTTCAGTAGGTTGTCGGGGTCTGGGTGTGGTGCACCGTTGAATAAAAGCTCTCGAGTAGCCATGACGTATAAAAGTTTGGTAAAGATACGCTCGTTCTTTTTGTTTGGCTGCCCGTGTGCTACAGTGAGTATTGATTCTGTTAAATAATGTCTGTATACAATACGGACATTATTTAACAGAATCAATACTCACTGTAGCACACGGGCAGCCAAACAAAAAGAACGAGCGTATCTTTACCAAACTTTTATACGTCATGGCTACTCGAGAGCTTTTATTCAACGGTGCACCACACCCAGACCCCGACAACCTACTGAAAGCGCAAACGAAACATCAGCGTGGAGGGTACTCCCGTACATACAAGGGGTATCCGAAACAGCCGCACGCATACTGGCACCCCATGGGGTCAAAGTAGCGCATAGGCCGGATCAAACTTTGAGAAAATCAGTAATGCGCCCGAAGGAAACCTTAGTGAAGGAGGAGTCCTCCTCAGTAATTTACCGTATAAACTGCAATAATTGTGCTCACCACTATGTGGGTGAAACGGCTAAAAGATTGAGAACTCGTATACACGAACACAAATTGGCGGTCCGACGTCAGGAACAACGCTCCCAGATTTGGACACACATGGAGGAGCAGGATCATGGCTTCGATTTCCAGGGAACTGAGATTCTGGCGCGAGATGAAACCAAGGGAGGTCGCCTCCTAAAAGAAGCCTGGTTCTCCAACGAAAATTCTTTAAATAGACATATTGATATGCCATCAGCATACCAGGCTTTAAGGCACCAACAACGACTTAAAGGAGATAGGTCATTAGGATTGGATAAAGCCCCTAACAGAATTCTCCAGGTCAGGCATAGAAACCAGCTAAATGAGGGTGGAGCAACCCCTAGTGGGAAACAAGGGAACATACTGGAGCAACACGGAGGTAGAGGGGGAAGGGCACAATGCAGGTTTAACGCAGGGGACAAGGGGGGATTAGAACAGTGCAGACCTAGGACAAGGGCATGGGCAAAAAAATTGCAAGAGCAGACATGTACCACCATAGAAAGTAACAACGATAATTGGGGGAAGAAAGAAATATCAAATACCTCCAAAGCATTGCCTCGTAACTCCACCTCCTCCCTTGGGGAGGGAAATAGGCAACAGACACGAGTAAAAGCGGTAGTTCCCCCTTTAACCAGCATGATTAAGCCTACAATTAGGCTTGCTGCAGAGGGGAGGGAAGGGTGTGGCCCAGTGACGCGGGCTATGAGCAGACTGAGTAATGCTTTATAAATGTGATTGTCTCCCATGGCATTTTAATACTCTGACGAAGTTAGCAGCACGCTAACGAAAGCTAAGTTGTTTTATTAAAGTTTTATGTTCCGGTGATCGAGATGGCTGCTGTCTCATCATTCACACATATACCTGGAACTCGCATTTTTAGGACTATTCTTGATATATATATATATATATATATATATATATATATATATATATATATATATATATATATATATGTCACATGTTTAAGCTGAATTTGAAAATTAAGGGAGACTAGGATAGATCTATTTCGGCCTTATTTTGGCCTCATCAGCTAGCCATACCCACTGGGACTTGAACCTGCAACCTTTGCCTTGTAAGGCAGAGAATTATCCTCTAGGCTACAGTATCCAATCCCTTCAGCTCTGTACCAGGGAAGGGTTACAATATATATATATATTGCGGTACATACTTATATTTCAGTCTTACATGCCTGGCAGTTATGTACCACGTTTCAAACAGAACTCTCAAAGTATTTACAGTTCAAAACAGTAAGTTATAATTAAAATAGAATTGTATTATATGTACCCCTCTCCAACTTCCCACAAGAAATAAAGACTGACCAGTCAGCTAAGCTAAACTACGGTTAGCTAGTTAATCATTGTGCTGTGCAAATGTAGCTCATATATGATATCATATGAACATAGATAGAAGATCATTTTTTTTACTTTCCTCTTCAGTGTGTTATCAGAAGTCTGGAGAAATTATTCTAAAATAGTATCAAAAGAGGAAACAAACAGATGGGCCACAATGAGTCTAAGTTCTGACTTATTGAGTTCTTTTGCAATTACTAAGAGATGGAGGGGGTATTTTTGGCTATTTGGTGAGTGATGGCAACTCTATGGGACCTAATCAGTCGCTGGGATTCATGTGGCAGAAGGTGATCCCAGAGGTATTCTGGTCCGATGCTATGAAGGGCTTTATAGGTCATAACCAACATTTTGAATTGTGACCGGAAACTGATAGGCAACCAATGCAGATTGCTGAGTGTTGGTGTGACATGGGCATATCTGGGAAAGCCCATGATTGCTCTCGCAGCTGCATTCTGCATGATCTGAAGTTTCCGAACACTCTTCAAAGGTAGCCCCATGTAGAGAACATTACAGTAGTCGAACCTCGAGGTGATGAGGGCATGAGTAACTATGAGCAGTGACTCCCGGTCCAGGTAAATGCAACATGCCCCATAAGAAGTGAATTATATCACATCCCTTTCAGTAAGGATTCAGATCAAAATCGTATTAATTGTAGTGGTGGGTGACATTTGTTGTGTATTGAATGGAGTGCACCTTCTTGAGTGGTTTTAGATCTCACAATTGCGTTTGACAACATCAGTAAGGATACCCTTTTGGTACTGAAATACTGTATCTACATTCTCATTAACTTAAATAACATTGCAGTGATAAATAGCATAGAACATCTCAACTATGTCATATGAAAAGAAAGGAAAGTTGCTTAGCAATTAATACATTGTCTATAGTAGCAAAACATCAACAAGATCACATGTGTTTTCAAGTATCCAAAGTAATTTTATATTTAAAATTATTGTTTCTCAGTAACCATGGTGTAATGGTAGACATAAAAATGATCTGTTCAAGGCATGTATGGTGTCAGCAAGTTACTGATGAAACAAATGACTACAACCATTAAAATAAATTGAAATAAAATGTTGAGGTTTATAGATTGGGACAGGCTTATGTATTTATAACGTTGTTTCCTGGGCAATATCACAATTTATCTAAGCAAGTAAAGTTCAAGTACACAGATAAGGTAGCGTGTTTCCTCAAAAATAAGATCCTGTCTTATATTTTTTTGAACCCTGAAATAAGCCTTATTGTCATGCACTCAAAAGCTCAATTGGGCTTATTATCAGAGGACGTCTTATTCTGGAGAAAATAGGATACATATTCATACATATATATATCTGTCATGGATAGCTCAAATCCTTTACAGCTGTTAAAACATTATCTTGCTTCCTATTACTGAATTCATGTTTGATCTGATCATCACAACCAGAACATGAAGATAGTGGTTCAAAGCTGCTTTTTGTAAAATTCTTGCAAAATCCAAACTTGACAGAACAGCCTGATATTAGGTAATACATGAAGAATGTGTTGATATAGATCTATCTACTGTACATACTAGTAATTTTGGTAAGTTCAAAAAATACATTGTCTATTCTCTCCCCATAACCATTTCAGACAATATGAGAATCTAAGATGTACATGTCCTTCCTAACCACTTTTGCTGTTTGTTTGTTTGTTTGTTTGTTTGTTTGTTTGTTTGTTTGATTGATTGATTGATTGATTGATTGATTGATTGATTGATTGATTTATATGTCCCTCTCTGAGGACTCGGGGCAGCTTACAAAATATAAAAGAAACAATAGAATATAATAGGCTAAATCCAATTAATTAAAACTAAGTAAACTAGTCTAAAATCCCCAATTATATTAAAAATTAATCATACCCATTCAAACAACAACTATACATACCATTCATTGGCCAGGGACTAAGGTCTAATCGACTCAAGCCTGGCGGCATAAATGGGTCTTAAGACTTTTGTGGAAGGTGAGGAGGGTGGGGACAGTGCGAATCTCTGAGGGGAGCTGATTCCAGAGTGCCGGGGGCCCCACAGAAAAGGCTCTACCCCTAAGCCCTGCTAAATGACATTGTCCAGTTGACGGGACCTATAGAAGGTCAAATCAGTGGGACCTAACCTGTCACTGGGACTCATACGGCAGAAGACGGTCCCACAAGTAATCTTGTCCGATGCCATGTAGGGCTTTATAGGTCATTACCGACACTTTGAATTGTGTCCAGAAACCAATCGGCAGCCAATGCAGTCCGCATATATCATAATATGTTGCATAGAAAATGTATGCTAATTCCATTTATTATATAATATCATTTGATAATTCTGCTGTAGTGGTTTAAAGAATATGCAATTGAAATGGCAGGTAAATGAGATGCAAAATCGTTACGTCAAGGACTAAACCCATGATGTCAAACCTATGGCACACATGCCAGAGATTGCATGCAGATTCCTGTCTGCTGGCATCCATGGTGTCGCCCCAGGTCAGGTCTCCTTTTGTGAGCTTCTGTTACCCTGCAAACTACGAAACAGAAGCTCATGAAAGAGAAAGATCTTACCTCTTGCTCTGCTGCTGGTGTTGGGATGTCACACCTCCCATCGGCCAACTGGTCTTCAGGTCTCTGCTGCATATGCATGCATGTCTATGCATGTGCATTATTACGCATGTCTGTGCATACACGCACAGACACTGTTCCGTTTGGACATGCACAGGTGCGCAGTTTGGGCAGTTGGTGTCTAAAAGGTTTGTCATCACTGGACCAAACCATCATTCATTTCAACAAAGTCCTAATGGGTGTCCTATTCTTTGGTGTCCAAAAAAGAGACAGAATGCATTGCCCACATAATAATAGATCCCAAAATAATGAATTCTCAAATACATTGCAAAATATCAGACTTTGTTCAAGATGTCTATTAGTGTACAGGAAGTCATCTCTTTGACTACTACATTCCATATTCATTCATTCAACAACTAACAAGGTATGACTTCAACCACAGAGAATTTGAGAGTTGCAGACTTATTTATTTATTTATTTATTTATTTATTTATTTAATTTGACTTCTCTGCAGCCCAACTCCGAAGGACTCAGGGCGGCTCACAACAATATAAAATTACAATAACAATAACAATAAAAAGAAGTTTTAAAAAACAGTTCAACAACACACATACTAGTCATTCATACCAATTCATATACATAGACAAGCTAGTGGTTGATTTAGGGGCCCCAGGCCGGCCGGCATAGTCAGGTCTTCGTAGCCTTACAAAAAGCCAGCAGGGTGGGGGCCATATGGGCCTCAGTGGGGAGTTGATTCCATAAGGTCGGGGCAGCAACAGAGAAGGCCTCCCCCGTGGTCCTGCCAACCTGCATTGTTTAGCGTACGGGACCTGGAAGATGCCAATTCTGTGTGCTCAAATTGGTGTCTGGGAGGTATGTGGCAGGAGACGGTCCCATAAATAATCTGGCCCTGAGCCACATAGGGCTTTATAGGTGGTAGCCAATGCCTTGAATTGTGCCACGAGACTAATAGGGAGCCAGTGCAGCTTGCGGAGTATAGGTGTTATGTGGGTGTAACAGGGTAAGGAAAGAAAAATGGATATACTGAAACTGAAAGTCTAAGATTATTTCTATACATCATTCATTCATTCCTTTATTCTTTCATTCATATTTTCAGAGACCAGAGGAAGCATCAGTACTTTGCATCCATTCCATGTAAGTGCTTTTCATGTTCGCCTATTTGCGGTTTTAATTAATTTGAATACAGTGTTATCAGTCTATTAAGTAGAGATTGGCAAAGTACAAATGTAATTCATAACACTGATCCTTTAATTTGAGGGGGAAGCAATACTTACTTACTTATTTACTTACTTACTTACTTACTTACTTACTTACTTATTTATTTATTAGATTTGAATGCCGCCCCTCTCCGTAGACTCAGGGCGGCTCACAACAACAATAAAACAATTCAAGACAAATCTAATAATTTAAAAACATTTTTAAAAACCCATTATTAAAGCAGACATACACACAAACATACCATACATGAATTGTATAGGCCCGGGGGAGATGTCTCAGTTCCCCCATGCCTGACGGCAAAGGTGGGTTTTAAGGAGTTTACGAAAGGCAAGGAGGGTGGGGGCCGTTCTAATCTCAGGGGAGAGCTGGTTCCAGAGGGTCGGGGCCACCACAGAGAAGGCTCTTCCTCTGGGACCTGCCAAACGACATTGTTTAGTCGATGGGACCCAGAGAAGGCCAACTCTGTGGGACCTAATCAGTCGCTGGGATTCGTGTGGCAGAAGGCAGTCCCGGAGATATTCTGGTCCGATGCCCTTTTAAAAATTACTATATACCAGGGATGTCAAACTGGTTGCCCATGGGCCAGAGGTATCACACACAGGCTACACCCACTCTGGCTCACAAAAGAAAAAAAATGTCACACAATGTAATTGAGTTTGACACCCGTGCTATAGATGGTAGAGCTAAACCAGGGTGAAATCCAGTAGGTTCTTACAGGTTCTGGTAGTGGAAATTTTGAGTAGTTTGGAGAATGAGCAAATACCAACTCTGGCTGGCCCCAGAGTGGGGTGGGAATGGAGATTTTACAATATTCTTTCCCCAGAAGTGAGGAGGGAATGGAGATTTTGCAGTATCCTTCCCCTGGAGTGGGATGTGGGTAGAGATTTTGCAGTATCCTGCCCTTATCACACCTACCAAGGAACACCTGCAGAAACGGTAGGGAGAAATTTTGAATTTCACCCCTGTGCTAAACACTTTGGACTTGTTCTTAGAATTTGGGGAAACGATCTATAAGTCTTAAAATGGATGTCTTTTGTCTGGCACAGCAATGTGGGTTGCTAGGGTAGCAGCGTAGAAATATCAGTCAATAAAATTCAGTCCTGTAGCAGTAGGGTCATTATTATCTCAACAACTGATAGTGAATGAACACTGTGCCTGAGAAAATTAGCAAAGAAACACTTGAGAGAGGTAGGCTGAGGAAAGAAAAATAATCACAATAAGAATGTTCAGTGTTTCCATGCAGGATTCCCCCCCCCCCTTTCAGGCTCTATGGCTCTTGCCAACCATTGGTGATGTGCTGTTATCCAGATCTTTAAATAGCTAGCTGGAGATCAAAGGGTGTGAAAAGATTTGACGTGGAAAATGTGTTTATAATTAATGATGGAGATACTGGAGGGAGCCCAACAATGAAAGCAATTCTTGTTTCTTAACTAAGGGAACAAGCCTAATATAAACACAGAGAGAAAGAAGATTACCATAGTAATGAGGCAGTGCGCTGAAGTGAAACAAGATACACATATTGTACTCAAAAGGGTTTCAGAGTTGTAACTATTCACCGTACAGATGGAAGTCCTCTGAAGTACATGGGTCCAAAATGTGTGACTCTGATGGATATTTGTTAAGGGGGCGGGGAACGCTAGTGGCACTGTGGCATTTTAACCTTGTCCTAATACCAAAGGTTCTGTTCTTTCCACCAATGTATTCCTGAAGCAAGACTTTTTCCTGTGAGATGTATATACAAAGGGAGGCTTTGTGAGAATGTAAACGCTCTCTTGCTAGAAATAAAAGAATGTGTGGCCGGTGGCTTACCCCCGGCCTGGATTTGCCGCAGGGCCAGGGAGACACGGCCCTCAGCGTAGCCGCCATCTTGAAGGCCGGGATCTCATGAGATTTCACGAGATCCTGGCCATCTTTGGGCATCGGCCCAGGCCGATGACATCGTCGAAGGGGCGGAGCCTGCCAGCCATATAAAAGGGGCTGCGCAGGCTTGGGGCCTCCTTTTCGCCCCGACAATGAGCAGGCAAACACCTGCCCACCCTCCCTATCTTTCAGTGTGCTATTGTGGGTCGCCCTTAGGGGGACGAATAGGAATTTTTGGCGGTCTCAGTATTTTCTGCGACCGTTTTTTCACCTATTCCACACTGCAGTGACGGATGGATGGTTAGGGGGTGCTTCGCTCCCCGATTAGTTTAATTGGCTTACCTTTGGTCATTGGGTTGGCAGGTTAGGGGCGGAAATTGGGTGTTGTTTAGCAACTGCGTGTTCTCCTTTGGGCATCTTTGGGGATGATTGGTAGGTTCTCTCCAAGGGCTCATGGTGCCTTTAGTTCGATCTGAGCAATTGGGGGGAACCTGACTTTGAGTCTCGCCCATTTCTATCCCCTTGCAGGGGTTAGTCGGCGAGACCTCCCACATGCAGGTGCATGGCTGGGATCCAGGTGAGGGCGTGGCCCTTCACCTGGATCAGCACGGAGCTACGCCCATAAGTTGGCCCGGAAGTTTTTATGACGTCATTTTCTGCCCCGGAAGTAATTGTTTGACCCTGCGGGTCCTTGTTAGGTTTAATTAAATTTATGCTAATCTAATTAATAAATTGTGCTAATTTAATTAATAAAAATGACCCAGTTTAAATCCAGCTCTGTGTCCATGTCGTTACTCCGCCTCTGCTGCAAAATATTTATATTTTGTTTGTTTGTTTATTTAAAACTGCCTATGCTCTAACTGCTTCCAAGGTTCTTTTTCTCTTGTGTTTTCAAGTCGGTGGGGATTGCCTGGATTAGTTTCTGCATCTTTTTATGGCAAAAAACTGAAGAAGTGGTTTGACATATGCCATTATCTTCTTCCTAGAGCCAAGAGAGTGGAACCAAAGTCCTCCAGCTGGCTTTGTGTCCAAGTTGAGACTAGAAGTCTCCCAGTTTCTATCCAATGCCTAAACCAGTACACCAAAGTACATGCAAAAGGCAAATCGTCACTGCTTTCTTTTCCCATTAGTGTAGTGTAGTGTAGTGTTGTGTTGTGTTGTTTTGTGTAAGTAAGAGATAGACCAGGATTTTGAGATAATTAACTATCTAGCAGAATAATTAACTATCTTTGACACTTTGCTTTACAGGCAACCTACATGTTATTTCTTTTCAGGTATAAATAGATACATGTGTGAGAGCGAGAGAAAAAGAGGGGGTAGAGAAAGGGAGGGATGAAGAAGGGGAATGAGAAGGAGTGGGAGAGGGGGAGAGGGAGGGAAGGAGGGAGAGGGAAGAATCCATGCATCCATCTGTGGCTATCCCTGTTGTTAGAGACAGGCTGGAAAATATAATAACTAGAAAGGAGAAAGCTCTTTGCCTATCTTGGCTGTACAAAAAAGCATTCTCTTTCTTTGTGTCCTTCATCGAAACCTAGATGGCATCACTCTTATATCAGAGGAGGATTCTGCTTTACCTCGTTATTTATGTTTAAGAAAACATATCAAGCATAGTTTCTTAACTTGAAAGTCTAGTGACTTTAACACAGCCTATCAAAAATATTTTATTGGTCATTCTGGTTCCATTAATTCATGCAGGTTTTTTATGACAACATCAGACTTGGGAACAGCTGTCATAATTTTTAATTGTTATAATTTTGTTATTATAACTTATTGCCATATTTTTAGTATAACATGGGAGCAAGAACCTTAAACTTGATTTTCAGTATCAAGCATTATGTCATATTTGCCATCAAAAAGCCCAGTAATTCTAACATCACTCCATTAATCAGGTTCTTATGTATAGCAGAGCAAATATGTTATTGAATGATAAAATACCGCTAGCCTCATTTTAAATGCTGTTCAGCCCTGAGGTTAACAAGCTAGCCTTGGAAAGGGCAAAGATGATTGCTAAATGACAGCAAAGAGTGATATTTCCTGTATCTTTTTGCTGGCAACGGCAATGATTTGGATTTTTTTGCAGCCAGATTTATTATTCCTCATTGTTCGTAATTCACCCAGAGTCATTTAGATGAAATGGGCAATTTAGAAATTTAATAAATAAAAATAAATAAATTTGAGCCTATCACTATCTTTCAGCAAAAGCTGATTCTCAAACATATCAGGAAGAGAAATAGAAAGGACAACGATTTCAAGGTTTGGAGTCATCCTATTCATAGAGAATTATTATGAACCTTGATATGGTTAAGGATCTATATGCTAATCACATGATTGGGCCACATAATCATCATATCCTTTTGACATCTAGACTGTAATCAAATTAAATATGGCTAGAAACCGAACAATTCAATTAGTATTGATATGCTACTAAAAGCATGAATAGCAAATCTATATATACTGGAGCCAGGCTTTTAATTGATAGGGTTATCAAGTGAACATACAGTGCTGCAGTCAATTAATAATCCTTACGAAGGAGGCCTCCTGTAAGCATGAATAGGGGGAAATATTTAGAAATTAAAAAAGCATTTTAAAAAAAGGAATTACATTGCCTATCTCTGCTGCATGAATTCCAGCGACCAGTTAGGTCCCACAGAATGGGCCTTCTCCGGGTCCCGTCAACTAAACAATGTCGCTTGGTGGGACCCAGGGGGAGAGCCTTCTCTGTGGCAGCCCCAGCCCTCTGGAACCAACTCCCCCCAGAGATTAGAATTGCCCCCACCCTCCTTGCCTTTTGTAAGCTGCTTAAAACCCACCTCTGCCGCCAGGCATGGGGGAATTGAGATACTCTTTCGCCCTAGGCCTTTACAATTTTATGCATGGTATATCTGTATGTATGTTTGGTTTTTATAATAATGGGTTTTTAACTGTTTTTAGTATTGGATTATTATTATATGCTGTTTTATTACTGTTGTTAGCCGCCCCGAGTCTGCGGAGAGGGGGGGGCATACAAATCCAAATAATAATAATAATAATAATAATAATAATAATAATAATAATAATGTGACTTCCTTCCTTCCTCCTTCTCTCCCTCCCTCCCTTTTTGACTCTTGTTTTCCATGAAAGAAATAATAAAAAGCAATGGGGTTTTTTACAACAACTAATAATCCAATGAAAAGCAAGGGCTAGGATTCAAGCCCCTTTTATTGGAATTCCAGCCATAGTGAACAATGCCAATCTTGATATAAAATCTAGAAACTCTCTAATGTTTCCTGGTGACAACAGAGGACAAAAACCTAAAAATAGCAGTGGAGACCAAACTAGGGAATTCTGTATATGGTTTCCTTTAGAGTTATGTTTCTTTTTTTCTAGTCACATGGAAACATTCATTTAGTTGTTAATCAATAAAAGTATTCACTATTTGAAACTCTTCAATAGCGGTGGATGAAAACTTCAGTTACTTTTGTTGGGTTCATTTTGAATTTATTCCAGTGCTTCTATAAGCAAAATAGTCTATTCCTCTTCAGTGTCAGCCTTCTAAGTTGGCAGCAGAACTATCAGGCCCTTTCTTCATTTATTTATATTGACAATGGAAATATTTCTTTTAACTTACCTCAGTGCAGCAGTCTTTTCTACAGCATATTTATAAACAGTAGATATATTTATGGCAAAGACTTTAAATGGAATGTATTTTGGTGGTTTTATTTTTAATAAGTGAACCCAAATTTATATAACAGAACTATAATTTGTTCATTTGCCCAGATTTATGACCTGAAGTTGTAAATACAAAATATGCTGCATTAATATGTAGGAGAGAGAGAAAGAGCTTTGAAACTTTTGTAGAGGTTGTCGTGACCCTCTTTTTACTGGTCTATGAAGGGAATAGAAGCAGGGATATCCACCCAGGTCAATATGGTCCATTTAGAACTTCAGGGTCATCTTTTCCTCTGTCAACATAAGTTATGATATATTTGGCTGGTTAATTATATTTAGAGAGACCTAATTAATTATGAATTCCTGTGACTATAAATGCACTTTGCAGGCTAATCCACAGAAATGGTCTGAGAGATTTTAATTTAAATTCTAGATCTAGAAACTATGTCATTGTATTAAAAGCTATTGCTGTTCTATTCAGGGTTACAAGCTGCATCTAGGTTACCAAATTGCTCTTGCTGATCTATTGCAGAAATCTGCAAATAAGTTGGTTAGTTATGTTGCCTAGCAGCACATTGCACAGAT
This sequence comes from Erythrolamprus reginae, assembly GCF_031021105.1. NCBI lineage: Eukaryota > Metazoa > Chordata > Lepidosauria > Squamata > Dipsadidae > Erythrolamprus > Erythrolamprus reginae. The sequence goes on from NC_091951.1 coordinate 286,428,585, forward strand.
TAGACTCACTGCATCATAGAACTCTTCCTTTTCTCTAAATTTGTGTGCACGTAATATATAAATACTCATCTAGCAACCCACTGGTAACATTTAGAAGAGTAAAAAAAATGCAGAGGGTTTAGTCATTTTAGGGATTAATGAGTTTCCATGTAATCCAGAATCTTGAACTAGGGCATCCAGACTTCCAAAATAAAAACTGCAACTCAGAATTGTTATAAATTTATAGTTATTAATATCTCTAAGCATAATTTCCTAAGTATCTTAGGCAAATGTTTAGAAAAAAATAAATTCATGTTTTGCAAGGCTTCTCTGCACTAAAGCAGCTCTGTAATGAAATAGTAAGCACTAACAAGCTCTGAATTCATCTATCTGTTAGTCAAGAGATGGAAAAACTTGAGATCCTTTAGTCTCTCATCCATCTTTTTTACCAGGAAGCACTCCCCAAATCTGATGTTTTTTTAAAAAAATCCAAACACTACGATAAAAGTGTGTTTATCCAATGCCATTTCTGTAATTTGTGGTACTGATACCTAAAACCAATCACTTTACTGGGACTCTCCTAACAAAATTACACGTGTCCCCCCCGCCCCCATCTTGAACTCGGACTAAAAAAACTCAAGAAAACTCTTTCTCAGATGGACGAACACCATCAAATATGTGTTCAATTAAGATTATTATATAAATGGCTAACCGAATCAGAAAGCAAGGCATATAAAAATCAAGGGGATCTGGCAGCTTGCAAGTGAATCACTTAATGGAAACCTCTAGTTGAAGCCAATTTTAATAGTGTGCAAAAACTGCACTGCAACTAAAATATGATAATCTGTTCATTAAAGTGGGACTTTCTGTAACCAACACTCTGTAGATATTTAGCATCTTAGTATTTTAGCCTGATTAGTCATCTAAATAGGAATGTGGATTCAGTTTGGAATAAAAGAAGTGTTAGTTGAGGCAGGTCCCAATCTCTTTAGTCCTGAATACTATATAACAGTGATGGCGAACCTATGGCATGGGTGGCACGTGGAGTCATATCTACTGGCACGCGAGCTGTTGCCCTAGCTCAGCTCCAATGTGTATTTGTGTGCTGACCAGCTGATTTTTGGCTCACATAGAGGCTCTGGGAGAGTGTTTTTGGCTTCCAGAGAGCCTACAGGGGGTAGGGGAGGGCGTTTTTTTACTCTCCCCGGCTCCAGGAAAGCTTTTGGAGCCTGGGGAGGATGAAACATGAGCCTACTGGGCCCCCCAGAAGTTGGGAAACAGGACTTTTCCAGCCTGCAGAGGGCCTCTGAGGGGATGGGGGAAGCAGTTTTCGGCCTTCCCAGGGATTGAATTATGAGTGTGGGTACTCGCGCATGCACAATAGCACGTGCACACTCTTTCAGCGCCCAAGGAAAAAAAGGTTCACCATCACTGCTATATAACAATTAGATTAGATTAGATTTATTGGATTTATATGCCGCCCCTCTCCACAGACTCGGGGCGGCTCACAACAATGATAAACAATACATAGTGACAAATCTAATATTTAGCAATCTAAATTACAGTTTTAGGTTAAAAAATCTAAAAGAAACCCCAATATATAAAAAACAAGCACAGAGTCGAATCATACACAGAAACTACATGGGCAAGGGGGAGATGTTTCAATTCCCCCATGCCTGATGGCAGAGGTGGGTTTTAAGGAGTTTCCGAAAGGCAAGGAAGGTGGGGGCAATCCTAATCTCTGGGGGGACCTGGTTCCAGAGGGTCAGAGCCACCACAGAGAAGGCTCTTCCCCTGGGTCCCGCCAGATGACATTGTTTAGTCGACGGGACCCGGAGAAGGTCCACTCTGTGGGACTTAACCGGTCGCTGGGATTCGTCCGGCAGAAGGCGGTCCCAAAGATATTCTGGTCTGATGCCATGTAGGGCTTTATAGGTCATAACCAACACTTTGAATTGTGACCGGAAACTGATCGGCAACCAGTGCAGACTGCGGAGTGTTGGAGTAACATGGGCATACTTAGAGAAGCCCATGATTGCTCTCGCAGCTGCATTCTGCATGGTTGCATACAATCCCTTATCCCACTTACCACTCATTCAAATTTGGAGTTATAGGCATTACTGATGGGGAGAGGAAGAGTTTGTTAGTAAAGATCACCTTCCGTTTTCACCAAACACTCTACAGTTGTGCCACTTCTACCCAGCAGTAGCAGGTATAAAAAAAAAATCTACAATAATTAAGGGGGGGAAGGGTCAGATGGAAAGTAAAGTTCTACCAGAATAAAGAAAATTGCATGATGAGGTACAGCAAAATAAGGATGTAATCAGATGTGGGTGACATGTGCTTGCCCCCATGGCTCTGAGTGCTAGCGATATTTCGCTACCTGCCCAGGTGAGTAGCAGAATTGCGCTGGACTCTGCTAGCACTCAGAGACACGGGGGTGAGCACACCTCACTGTTCCACCTTAGCAGCCCACCTCTGGATGTAATAAATAACAAAACCAAAAATGCACTTGATAATGTGAATGAATGGATTATCCAAATGTAAAATGACTCATATATGCACCCACATCTTAGACCAGCTGTCAGAACCTGACTGATTTAGCTGTATTTATATCTTGCCGTTCTGTTAAAGGGCTTAAGATGACATGTGGGGAAAAATAAAATTTATTTTATCATGCTATAAAATAAATTAAACTGCTATTGGTTGATTGATTGGGCATATGCCCCAATTTCCTGTCCAGACAAGCCATGAAAGAAAACCCCAACTAATGGCTTGTTTTTCAAAGGGCCTGCATAAGTTCTTGTTATGACATGTCTTATGGGAGCAATGTAAATGGAATTGCTAGGAGACAATTGTAACTCAGGGTTTGAGCATGACACAGAGAAGGTGAAATAAGATAGCTGAATTTACATGACCTTCAGTTCCCTCATGGTGCTATAATTCTGTCATTCTTGGACAACGTGACTAATTATGGGCACGTCCCTGCGGTACAACATCTACTTTTCAACCCAAGCATTTGAAAGCACACTTGCCAATCATCTTCATTCCTGCCACCTCAGACAGTAAGAGCCAGGGTGGCGCAGTGGTTAGAGTGCAGCACTGCAGGCTACTTCAGCTAACTGCTAGCTATAGTTCAGCAGTTCAAATCTCACCACTGGCTCAGGGTTGACTCAGCCTTCCATCCTTCTGAGGTGGTAAAATGAGGATCTAGATTGTTGTGGGCAATATGCTGATTCTGTAGACTGCTTAGAGAGGGCTGTAAAAGCACTATGAAGCAGTATATAAGTCTAAATGCTATTGTTATAAGGAGCCAATGGATGCTGTCCTTTCTACTGATCAATGGGAGGGACCAAAACACAAAATGTATTCAGTGTCCCTTGCAAGATGCTGTTGGCTCTGGGACAATGTATTTCTTTACATCTAGTACTTACAAAATGAAATGAAATAAATCGTTAGTATTTCCCCTTCCATTCAGCATAGAGATATTTATATCCATGATAACAGCTTGCCAAAAAAAACCATAACAACCCCACAACAACACCTAAATTGCTTTTATAGAGTAAAGATGTTGGGTTCCAAGCTGTGTTAAAAGCCTTACTGGTAATTATGATATTATTTCATGCCACTGGTTTCGCAATCAAATGCTATTTTCAATCCCTCAAACTGGCAAACACACGTGCTCACATTTGCGAACCGGTAGGGAAGGTAAGTGAATATCAACCCTGCTTGTATCCCTCTTTTATATAAAGTTGTTTATAATGTTTTAAAAAATAGGGCACCAGTCTTGTCCTGGTTCAACATGATTAACAAAGGATGCCAAACAGAGCAAGGAGAAAATGTAAAGCAGTCAGTCACATGTTCAATGGCACAAGTGTGCCCCAGATGGTTTTATGGAGAAGCCAAAAAGAAAATAAACCAAAAAAAAAAAAAAAACAGGAAAAGGAAACAAAAGACATCACAAAAAGAAACACTGAAACACCCGCCTTCTTTCTTTACTTGTTGATGTCAACTAATTTTCAAATAAACAAAAATAATAGTCCCATGAAATGCCTATGATTTGGTTGAAAAACATTTATTTATTCTGTAATTACCATTACTACTTGGCAGCAGTTAAATCCCACAACATGCAGGTGTTTGTCAGGTGAAGATAAAGACGTTGTTTAGGAAAAACAGAAAATTAGCATGCTAATGCTATGTATAAAATATGTGTTTGGCAACATGAATGGTGCATGTGGCCAGCTTGTGTACATGAGTAACCACATGTAGAGATATTTTATTGTACATGTGATTAATTGTATCATGTAGTTCTCTTTTATTATTATTATTATTTTCTCCACTTCTTTCTTTGTTTGGATTATACGGTACAGCTTGGCTGGGCAGCCATCCAAAAGATTCACATTAAATTCTAGCTATATTCAGCACAAAAGTCATCTAGCATCGGAGGATCAGAGTTACATCAACCAATAAGCACTAAGGAATTGATAAGATGCTAAAATTAGGTAATCTCCTAGCAGCTGCTTTTGATAGATGAAGTGGAATTTAGCCTCAGGTTTTCTATTTAAAGATGTATTGCAACATCTATTCCTGCAACCACAAGAAGAACCTAGCAACGTATAATGCTGCTGATTAAAGGTCTAATCGCTACTTGTTTGCTCTTCAGATCGTTTCATCCATGCCATGAATGTATAGCATATCAGGTTTGCAGATATTTTAGCTACTTTGAACTCAAACAAATATATTCTGAAATTTAAATCCCTAAAATCTTGGCTTTTGAGTTTTGTTTTGTTTTTAAATGTGCTGTTAACCTACATTTTGAAGAATGGGTATGTAGAGTAATGTTAAATGCTAATCTGAAAAGCTTTTATAATTGCATTTTATGTATTGTTTTCAACTATAAAACAACCTCCCCCCCCCTCAAATAAAAAATTACAATCATTCCTAGGACTGCCAATTGTTTCATGAAGACTAGAGTGAAAAATTTCTTTTAGTCTGTCACCTCTATTAAAAACAAAAATTGTTCAAATACACAGATTGATAAATCGAGTATCATTATTTACAAGCAGAAATAATTTATATAGGGTAAGGTTTTACTATAGTCTTCACAGAGAAGAAAGGAAATATATTAAATCACCATTAGTCTAAGGTAAAATTGCTTAAATTGACCAATCTTCCTATATATTTCAATGCTGGGGAGGGGGGGGGTTTGCAACAGTACTCAAATGTTTTTTCACTGCTTTCTTCTTACAGTTTCTTTTCATTTTAACTTTCCAGCCCAATCTACATGTTTTCTTATTGATTCTTGATAAAGTACTAATCAGACCTTCTGTGGGTTCAGTATCAATCTATATGTTGCAGTATGTAAGGGATCATTATTATTTTTTTAAAAAATCCTCAATGCAACCATTTACTCTTTAACTGCTAATTCCGATGCAGACAATCACCACCACAAACTGCTTTTGAAATGTCAGATTATTTCTAGGACTGTTTATTTCTTTGAAACAATGACACGACAATTTCACTAAGTGCCCTTTATAAAAACCAGAACTAAAGTGACTTATATACCCTGCCAAATTTTATGAGCCCTCACACTTAACAAATACATTCTTAACTATAATATTTTAATCTGTAAAATGGCTACCACCAAAATAAACCCATGTGGGGTAGCAACACTTTTGTCTTTTCAGACATGGGCCACATATAACTTTGGAGGGGAAGTGTTAGATTCACGCATAAATGAAAAGGCGAGTCACAGGAACAGTTCAGCACCTTTATTGTCTATTACAGTGTTTCCCAACCTGGGCAACTTGAAGATATCTGGACTTCAACTTCCAGAATTCCCCAGCCAGCATTCGCTGGCTGGGGAATTCTGGAAGTTGAAGTCCAGATATCTTCAATTGCCCAGGTTGGGAAACACTGGTCTTTTAGATAGAACTCATACGGACTGCTGGCAGGCTTCAGGGAAACTGCTTCCCTGAAGCTTGCTAGCCACTGACAGGAGTTTATTTCTCCCAGCACTAGATTAGCCAATCAGCAGCGGCTATGCAAATAATCACTACGTATGTCCCTATGTAATACCCCTCCCCTCCCCTCTTAGTTTCTGGAGTGTCCAATCAGGAGTCCAGCAATGTAAGTACACACGTCGCCTGACAATCCTATTGGACCTGCATGATTCAGTTCCTCAGGAGTCTTTCACTGGAGCAGACATACCTGTTGCTGCTCCTCCATCATTTTGTGGAAATATTTGGAACCTGCCTCCAGGCATGGCAGCTGAAGTCTCTGCTCTGTCCCCAACCCCAGGTGACTTCACTGGACTCCAGGGTTGACTGGTAGGTGCTCCCACTCCAGGTTTGAGAATAGGGTTGCTGGTTATCTTTCAGTCAGGGCCTGGTCCTCACCATTGGTTTCTGTGTTGCTTGTGTTGGATGGACTGTGGGGCAGAGACCTGTGTTGTTCTTGGCTCTCAGCTTCCGAAGCCTCCAGTGGATGGAGTCGGGACTCTCCCAACCTGAGTTGGTTAATGTGTCTTCACCCCTGTCACCTGTTGTCTAGTCCCACTTTATATGATCTGGGGCAGTGATTTCTACTACTGTGGCCCTCACCCATTTGGGTTCTCCTGTATAGTTTTGTGTGAACACCAAGTCCATTGCTAGTGTCCTGGTTGTTTTGGTTGAGTCCAGGGGTGTTTCTGGGTTGTATGTTGGATTAAATCTGTTCAGTTAGGACATTAGTTTCTGTCCCATCAATAGTTCTGCAGGGCTCTAGTTAGTAGCTGCACATGGAGTAATGTGCTGGGTAAACAAGAACTGGTCAATTCATTCTTGCCAGTCTCCTGGACCCATTCTGGTTAGTGTCTTTTTGGTTAGTCTCAACATTCTCTCTGCATGGCCATTGCCAGGGTTGGGCTGCAAGGGGGATGGCATGGAATGCCGTTCCACTGGCGGAAATGAAGCTGCACATGCAGCTTTGTCACCGCTGGTGGTGCACGTGTGTGCACGCGCATGCATGCGAGATTCGGCTTCACCGCCCCACCCTGGAAGGGGAGAAGCTTGTCGGGGAGACGATGTCGCTCCCACTTCGCCTGCTTGGCAAAGTCTCCCTGATGACCTGCAAGCGGGAGAAGTGGGAGCCACATCATCTCCCCAACAAGTTGTTCCCCTTCCTGCAGGATTTCTTCCTTCTGGCGGCTCCCGGGCAGGACTAACCAGGGTGCCTTTGCTATGCAGCCAGCCAGCAGACACAGGGCTGAGTCCTGTGCTGCAGCAGTGGCGGCGATGCATCCCAGCCGGGAGATGCCAGCGGGAAGAAAGGCGGCAGTGGTGATGATTTGATTGATTGATTTTATTTTATTGGATTTGTATGCCGCCCCTCTCCGTAGACTCGGGGCGGCTAACAACAGTAGTAAACAGCATATGACAATCCAATATTAAAACAGTTAAAAACCCTTATTGTAAAACCAAACATACATACAGACATACCATGCATAAAATTGTAAAGGCCTAGGGGGAAATAGTATCTCAGTTCCCCCATGCCTGGTGGCAGAGGTGGGTTTTAAGAAGCTTACAAAAGGCAAGGAGGGTGGGAGCAATTCTAATCTCTGGGGGGAGTTGGTTCCAGAGGGCCGGGGCCACCACAGAGAAGGCTCTTCCCCTGGGTCCCGCCAAGCGACATTGTTTAGTTGACGGGACCCGGAGAAGACCCACTCTGTGGGACCTAACTGGTCGCTGGGATTCGTGTAGCAGAAGGTGGTCCCTGAGATAGTCTGATCAGGTGCCATGAAGGGCTTTATAGGTCATAACCAACACTTTGAATTGTGACCGGAAACTGATCGGCAACCAATGCAGACTGCGGAGTGTTGGTGTAACATGGGCATATTTGGGGAAGCCCATGATTGCTCTCGCAGCTGCATTCTGCATGACCTGAAGTTTCCGAACGCTTTTCAAAGGCTATGGCTATGTAGATAATCACTTCTTACATCAGTACCTAACAGGGAGGTTAAATATTATAGTGGGTAGATAGAACTCTTCATGCACATGCATGGAATAAATATGAGCCACCCTGGCCACTGTATTTTTCCCTGCTTGTGGAGGATGGAGGACTCTTTGCTTTTTAATTATTTATTTATTTATTAGATTTGTATGCTGCCCTTCTCCGGAGATTCGGGAGGTATACAAATCTAATGAATCTATGCTAATATTCAACCTGCCACTAAAGGTGACATACCAAGAGAAATAATGGGAAATGATACTGCTAATTTTAGGCAATGATCTTTCCAAAATTCAGTATTATTTCAGAAGCCAATGGAGTGTGCATTCTTGCTTGAGAAAGCCTCTATAATTTGGTGATGTTCCATCACTTCTATCAATTATGCAATGGTCTCACTCTCTTTTAAGAGATTGGCAAAATGATGAAACATAACATTGCCGTACTTATTTTAAATACATTTAAATAAACCACTGAAAGAAAAGGTAGCTAACAAGGGGGGAAAAACAGCATTGAAATAATTTTTGTCAACTCTCAAATTAGCAATATACTATATGCTAAGCAAATTTATTTACAGGAAGGGCGTTGTTGTTGTTGTTGTTGTTTTAAAAAAAACCTTGTTGTTTTGCCTCCCTGTGTATTTTGATGCATTTTAGCTATATGTGTGTTTAATATAAATGTATTGTAATGATGACAATGTAAGATTCAGACAGTGAGACCCAACACCCATTGGGTGATTTTTTAAAATTTATTTATTTATTTGTTTATTTGTTTGTTTGTTTGTTTGTTTGTTTATTTGTTTATTTGTTTAATTGTTTGTTTGTTTGTTTGTTTAATTGGATTTATATGCCGCCCTTCTCTGAGGACTCGGGGAGGCTCACAGCATATATAAAAAAAGAACAGTAATATAATCCAATTAGTACTACAATATTAAAAACAATTAGAAAGAGAAGATTAACCTAAAAAATTAACTTATTAACCAAACATTTAGCAATCATACTTAAGGCATTCAGTGGTCAGGGGAAGATCTAAGAGTCCCAAGCCTGGTAGCAAAGATGAGTTTTTAAGCTCTTTCGGAAGGCAAGGAAGGAGGGGGCATTGCAAATCTCTGGGGGGAGTTGATTCCAGAGGGCCGGGGCTCCCACAGAGAAGGCTCTTTCCCTAGGTCCTGCCAACCGACATTGTTTGGTTGACGGGACCCTAAGGAGGCCATCTCACCGGTCGCTGGGATTCGTGTGGCAGAAGGTGGTCTCGGAAATTTTAGACTGGTCATGATCACTCAGCTCACACAAACTCTCTTCAGGATGACCCATCACAGAAAGGAAAAAAAGATTGTTAATTTCCTTCTGAAAAATAAATCTGAGAGGGCATGCCCGCAGAGAATTTGTCCATGACAGTATGTAGTAGCCTGAAGTCTGAACTGATTTTTATTTTTTGCAAAATATCTCAATCCAGAAAGGATTTTTAAAAATCCAGTTTGGAACTGAGTTGGCATAAGCAAAAGATGGGGCAATTAAAAGAATGCAATGTGGCCAGGCCTTAATGAATAAAATTTAGTATTTAACAAAATAATTACCGGTATGTTAAGAAAAGAATAAAGTTTTGTTTTTCAAATAACTGGTTAAAAGAACTTAAGTATCCTTGAGCTTACTTACCTTTCTTAGTATTTAGCTGAAACTTCCTCGGTTACTAAACACGCTATAACTTTTCCTCACAACAGATTTTCCTAAATTCTTTCCAGTCCTCTTAATAAGAAACAGATCTCTTTTATTGCCTTTTTCACTGCTTCCAGTTCTTTGTGTAAGTTATGTATGCCAGGCAGCTTGCTCAGTACACTTTCCTTCAATTTCTACAACAGCAGCTATTCAGAGTATTTATTTGATTTATATTCTGCCCCTTACTCTGAAAAGAAAGGCCATATATATATAGCACTATAGTTATGATTTCTTGCAAAATGATTTCAAAGTAATATTTTAGACCTGTTGAGCACAAACACAACATCTATCTGCTTTTTTCAGGCTTTTGTGTGAGCCTGTCATGAAATAAATAAATAAAATATGCCATAGCAGCATATTTTTCTACAGGATTGGATGGAAATCTTAAAAAAAAAGTTTGGATTGCTTTAGTACACTGTTATGCTAGTGTTAGTGCTGCAGCTTTTCATCTAAGAATTTTTAAAGCATAGAGAGTACTGTTTAGTAACCTGGTCCAAAGCCCTACATGCAGTGATGGGCTACCAAAATTTTTACTACCACACTGTGGGCGTGACTTATGCATTTTGTTTCAATATCTTTCAGTGCAAATTGGGTGATCTGGGGTGGAGCTCCAAATTTTGCTACCAGAACTGTGTTCCTGACCATTCCCGTAGGAGCCCATCACTGCCTACATGGCTTTAAAAAAAATGTTGATCAAAGCCTCTGATATAGGGATGTATTGATAAAAATGATAAACCATGGTTTGTTTACCAAAGATATAGAATATGTGAATACATATATTATCTAAACCCCAAATAAACCAATGGATTTGTCGTAAAGTAAACACCCCCAGAGTTTTTCATAGGCCATCTACTTAGAAATCAAATTATTATTATTATTATTATTATTATTATTATTATTATTACTATTATTATTATTATTATTATTTAGATTTCTATGCCGCCCCTCTCCGAAGACTCGGGGCGGCTCAGAACATAATAATAACACAATGTATTACAAATCCAATAATAAAAATTTAAAACCAATAGAAAACATTTACAACTTAACCAATATTATAATAAAATCCCCAAGTACACAATCATACACATTTAACCCAGTCCATCCATCATACAAAAAAGGTTGAAAACATAACAAAGGGTGGGGGTTAATTATCCCCACACCTAGCAACAGATGTGAATCTTCAGCATTTTACGGAAGGCGAGGAGGGTGGGGGCTGTTTGAATCTCTGGGGGGAGTTGATTCCAGAGGGCAGCCACAGATACAATAGAGTCTCGGTTATCCGTCCCTTGATAATCTGACATTCCAGATTATCTGACATTGCAGCTGCTTGTGGGCATGGCTGTAGGCATTCCCATGCCCCCAGACATGCTCCCAAACATGGCAGCCATGATGGGGAAGCAAGCTGGGAGGAGCGAAGCAGGTGAACGAGCGAGAGAGCTGAGGAGGGAAGTGGGCGAGCGAGCAAGAAAGCTGAGGAGCAAAGCAGGTGAGAGAGAGAGAGCTGACGAGCAAAATGGGTGAGCGAGCAAGAGAGCTGAGGAGGTAAGCGGGCGAGTGAGTGAGAGAGCTGAGGAGCGAAACAGGCGAGCGAGCCACATACTGTACAATAGAGTCTGGATTATCTGACATTTTCAGCTATCCAACTATCAGCACATCTGTTTAGGTCGGATAACTGAGACTCTACTGTATATTCATTCCTTGCCTAATCACAAATTGTAGTTTACACATTAACCATTTTCAATAGACAAGTAGAAACGTTATCCCTAAAGTCTTGTTATGTATTTCTTCTTACCAGTGAGGCCAGATTTGTGCCTCACTCTGAAGTTACTGAAAGAAAAATATTAGAGTTCAAGAAGAGTTACATGACAAAAGCGACATGACAAGCAGCAATACCACAAGTTTGTCTCTTCCTAGCTGATGGGATTCAGCTGATAGGATTCAAGCCAGGGGTGGGTTCTAACTTACCTCACTGCCTGTTTGCTTCCTCCCCTGTGACTGTGCCTCATGGGCACACATGTGCTTCATGTGCGCATGCATGTGCAGTGCCCCCCAAAAAATTAATCCCTCCCCAAAACAAGATGGTGGCACATATACAGTGCCAGAAACACAGCTTCTGTGCAGGCACAGGAAAGAAAAACAGAAAAAAATCCCCCCTCCAAAAATTAAAAAAAAAGAGATGGTGGCATCCATGAACCAGCAACAACCAAACCAGTTCCGTGACATCATCATGACATCACCAGCAGTTTGCTACCGGTTCAGGCAAACCGATCTGAACCGGGAGGAACCCACCTCTAATTCAAGCATTGCACCAAGGCATAATGTGATTTGTTTGGTTTTGGCATAGTGTAAATCCAACTATTAAATTCTCTAAATATTATTTACGATTCAATATAATATGTAAAGCCAATCAGCTTAGCTTAGCCTATTAACCATGATAAAACAAACCCTAGCTTAGTGTGAGCTATCAATCCAATAATACTTATGGGGAAAGCTTTATGTGTTTACATTCTCACTGCTGCCAGCTGTTAAAGATTCACCTAACCACATATTGTAGAGTCATTTGCTAGTATCCAGGGAAAAAATGGTTCTTTATTAAAGTAAATATTTTGCAAATTAAAAAATTGAACTCCTGGGGAGATGCCTAAATGCTATTTATTTACTTACTTTTGGTAGGAAACAGAAGTGTCTGCAGAGATGTGAGGGAGAGTAAGACTGCAACAGCTCAACAAGCATATGCAGTTGATTGTATAAACAAGCCCCAAATTCATGTGAAATAGCTACACAATCAATCACATGTATGTGGCATATACTGTACATATTGCAAATTCGGTTTCTTCAGTGGAATGAAATCCAGCTCTATGCATGATAAACTTCCATTAGTTACATAAATGGTATGTTTGAAATGTTTTATCTCTGCTTTCATTGATGCAAAAAACATCTCAGCTGTATATTTACATTTTCCCTACACTTTATCTGTTTCTACTAGTCCCATTTCCTGCCTGATGTGCAGAAAAAGAGAAATCAAATTAGTAGTAAGCACTATTACAGGGCAAATTTTTCCCTTGTTATTCCATAGTTTCCTTAAAACAAAAACCCCCACTTTATTTGGATTGTGCTTTAAGATGGGATCTTGATTCTGAAAAGTCTGGTAGGAATCACCCTTGCCATCCACAGGCATGCCCTCAAAATAGTTGAAAGCTGTTGTAATAATGCATATGGCAGATCCAGTGACTCCATATATTATAAGGATGGTGGCAGTGGTGAAATTGAACCTTTTTTACTACTAGTTCTGAGGCCATGACTTGGTAGGAATGTTGTGGCTTGGTGAGTGTGGCTTGATGGGCAGGGCAGAGGAAGAATATTTCAAAATCTCCATTCCCGCCCCACTCTGAGGCCAACCAGCGGTGGTATTTGCCAGTTCTCTGAACTACTCAAAATTTCCGCTACCAATTCTTCAGAACCTGCCGGATTTCATCCCTGATGTTCTATCCCGGCCTAAGCAGCTTAAAAACAAAGGGGGAATCCACACTGTGATATCTCAAATCAGTCTCTTTATAAGTCTCAATTTTACAAGGTAAAGGCATGCAGGTGATAAATCTTGGCAGCTTCTCAGTGAGGTTAAGTAAGATATAATAGTTCTGTGGCTAGGCTGCTCTCAAAGATCAAAGCTGCTCGCATTCCTTCATGAGATAAGAATTCTCCGGTTTCACAGACTTACCAATTACAACGTCCCAGCATTTCATCAGACAACGCACTTTTTCTCCAAGGATATTTAGCAGGGAATTAACAGATGGTTGGTGTAGCCTGGCTGAGGCATCAAATCATCATCCGACTTCATTGCAAAATGTTGTAACTCCACCCCGAATTAATACTCCACCCTTAAATACCTATAGGAAGTGGTCACAATTCCCTAGAGTTAACAAACCACATATTACTTCCCTTTTCCATAAAAGTATTCTTGTCTCTTTCTTAATCTTTTAAAGCGGGCATCTAGCAAAGATTCCAGATCTTCCTCCTCCTCCTCTAAGTCAGACCCTACTGTCATTGACATATCTGCCACCTCTGGTGGTCCTTCGGGTTCCTCCAGGTCTTTTTCCCTCACTCTCACTCTCTGCATCAGCTGCCAACACCACTGGCCCAGGATACCAAGATGGGCCTAGCTCATCCTCCATTTCCAGAGATGGATGAGGAGCACTCACAACACTTGGATTGTGGTATGAAGGCCTCCCTGTGTTAAAGGATACTCTTGGAAATAAATTTGCAACCTGAAGAACAGCCAGGGTAAGTATATTGTTACAAAACAGATTTTCGCAATTTTTTTCTTTAAAAAAATCCTGAAAATGTTAGCGGCTGCAGCTGATTTCTCCCCTAATTTGAGCAACTCTTAGCGCCTTAGAAACTAGCTCTGTTCACTTAGTAGAATTTGGAAAGCGTCAAGGCAGAGAGTCTGAGTTGCACAGCATGTGCAATGGCAGATATGAGTTCTTGCTTTCTTGTCACATAAAAGCCGTTTTGTTCCTGTCATCCTCCTCTTTACAAGGTTAATAGAGACTTGTGTCATGCAAATGTATATGAGCCAAGAGCCATTATTCTTGGCTCTTTTAATGTGGGTGTAGACAAGGCAGCAAAGCATTAATTAAAAGAGATGAATAGCAAATGTATGATTTAATTGGATCAGTTTTCCGTGTACTGTTGGGTTAACCTTTGTGCATGGTTCTTTACAATTTTCTTTATTGCTTGCTGTTTGATAAAATTAGTCATCTCTAGATAAATATCTGTATTACGTATTAATATCTGTTCCAAGGAAACACCGGAAAATGAAAAAAAACCTGAATTGTCTAGTTTTAAAATATGTTATACACCATAGTACGAAAAATATAAAAAATACTTAATATTTTTGATGAGGGTCAGAAAAAATGACTAGAACAATTAACAGACTGTGACAAATTTGCCAGGAACATCTGTTGTTACAGGAATTAGCCTAAAAAGGCTAAGAGCTAGCTGGAGAAGATGAGTCATTGTGTTTACCAACCTCTCACACACCAAAGAAAGACAACTAGGGTCTAAGTGAGAAAATTATTGAAGCATTTTCCAGAGACAAGCTGCCAATTTTGAAAGAGAGGCAAAAAGAAAAGAAAAGAAAAAACAAGTGAACTTCAATCTCATTAAGGGAGTTGGCTGATTGTCTGAAGGAAATTTATGTGGAGCAATGGATCTGGTGCCTGCTGGAGTAGTTTAAGACTTCATCTATATTAATAAAAAACATACCAACACACTACATCTCAAATCAGCAAGCTAGTCTTCTCAATTTGAGTTCTTATGTAGCCAAATTGCAGTCAGCATGTTTGAGGAAAACCTTACATTTGCTGCGAGGCAATAAATAAATAAACTCCCCATGAGAAGAAGAGGAAGAAGAAGAAGAAGAGGAAGAAGAAGAGGAGGAAGAAGAAGAAGAGGAGGAGGAGGAGGACGGGGAAGAAGAAAGAGAAGAAGAAGAAGAAGAAGAAGAAGAAGAAGAAGAAGAAGAAGAAGAAGAAGAAGAAGAAGAAGAAACCACCACATTAACCACCACACCAAATAGCTTTTTCTTTTATTTTGTTGATGCTACATATTTGTAAATAAATTCAACTATAACTAAGTACCAGAAGTTACTAGAGAAAAATAGGATAATCATTTTCTCGGCAGTTCCTGGCACTGAGGTAGTTGTAATACTTACAACACTATATTAACTAGTACAGTGGTACCTCGAGATACGAGTTTAATTCGTTCCGGACCTGGGCTCTTAAGTCGAGCAGCTCTTATCTCGAACGACTTTTCCCCATAGGAATTAATGTAAATAATTTTAATTGGTTCCAGCCCTCAAAAAATTCACAAAGTTAGTCTAAATTATGCAGAAAGACATGTTTTTAATGAAGAAATGTACATGTACATATAAATGAATAATGAAGTTTCTTTCACTTAACTTGTAAACTTTCTTAAACTTTTAAATTTACATATGTTCAACTTCTCTGCCACCCAATCCTGTAGGACAGAGGTCCCCAACCCTTTTTGCACCAGGGACCGGCTTTAAGCGATCAAGAGAGGAATGGGTGAATGAATGGACGGAGGGTGGGAAGGAAGGAAGGAAAGAGGGAAGGGACAGGAACAGAGGAAGGAAGCAAGGAAACTTATGAAAGGGGAGAGTAAGAGAGGAATGAGTGAAGGGAGGGAGGGAAGAAGGTGGGAAGGAGAAAGAAAAGAAGAAATAGAGGAAGGGAAGGTAAAAGAGAGAAAGAAAAAGAGCAAGAAAGAAAGAAAGAAAGAAAGAAAGAAAGAAAGGGGGAAGGGACAGGAACAGAGGAAGGAAGCAAGGAAACTTATGAAAGGGGAGAGTAAGAGAGGAATGAGTGAAGGGAGGGAGGGAAGAAGGTGGGAAGGAGAAAGAAAAGAAGAAATAGAGGAAGGGAAGGTAAAAGAGAGAAAGAAAAAGAGCAAGAAAGAAAGAAAGAAAGGGGGAAGGGACAGGAACAGAGGAAGGAAGCAAGGAAACTTATGAAAGGGGAGAGTAAGAGAGGAATGAGTGAAGGGAGGGAGGGAAGAAGGTGGGAAGGAGAAAGAAAAGAAGAAATAGAGGAAGGGAAGGTAAAAGAGAGAAAGAAAAAGAGCAAGAAAGAAAGAAAGAAAGAAAGAAAGAAAGAAAGAAAGAAAGGGGGAAGGGACAGGAACAGAGGAAGGAAGCAAGGAAACTTATGAAAGGGGAGAGTAAGAGAGGAATGAGTGAAGGGAGGGAGGGAGGGAAGAAGGTGGGAAGGAGAAAGAAAAGAAGAAATAGAGGAAGGGAAGGTAAAAGAGAGAAAGAAAAAGAGCAAGAAAGAAAGCTGCAAGCACCCCCCCGAGCCCCCCAGGCCGGCTGCAACCTTTTAAAACACGTGCGCCGCTTCGCAGCTGTCTCCTGAAGCCGAACGCGGAAGTTAGCGTTTGGCTTCAGGAGACAGCTCCTTGGCGCTTGTATCTCGAATTTGGGCTTGTAAGTAGAACAAAAATATCTCTCCCCTCCCAGCTCTTATCTCAAGTTGCTCTTAAGTAGAGCAGCTCTTATGTCGGGGTTCCACTGTAATAGGTAAATAACTTTAGAAATATAAAATATAAAAAGGTAAAGATTTTCCCTGTTTAGTCATGCCCATGTCTAAGGAGAGGTATTCATCTCTATTTCCTAGTCAAGAGAGCCAGTGTTGTCCAAAGACAATTCCTTGATCATGTGACCAACATGATTATACACCAAGATGCACAAAAAGCTGTTATCTTCCCACCAAAGTAGTACCTATTTATCTACTCATATTTGCATGCTTTCAAACTGCTAGATAATATCTATTGTTATGGCAGGGGTGAAATCCAGCAGGTTCTGACAGGTTCTGGAGAACCAGCAGCAAAATTTTTGAGTAGTTCGGAGAAGTAGTGGAAATTTTGAGTAGTGTGGAGAACTGGCATAATACCACCTCTGGCTGGCTCCAGAGTGGGGTGGGAATGGAGATTTTGCAGTATCCTTCCCCTGCCACACCCACTGTGCCACGCCCACAGAACTGGTAATAAAAAAAACTGGATTTCACCACTGTGTTATGGGCACTATGTCTGTAACCTAAGCCTCATTACTGATTAGACAGAATGCTACATTTTGAAAGTTGAGCTTTTAACCTCCATCCCAGAAAGTGATCTGAAGGCAGTTGAGATGTCAGGGCAGGTCCCAGCTGAGACTCTCCACCTCAAAGTGGTTTTCATGGCCATTCCTGATCATCTCCTGATCTTCCTTCTCATCTTCATTGTTATTGTCTGCTCAGCTGCCATCTGTGAGTGGTGAGCAAGAAAAGAAGGGAATGAAGTACAAAAACTTCAAATCAGGACCTGCGCTCAACCTTCTGGATGTTTGCCATGAGTTGTTAATGCTAACTTCATCTGCTCTTGATTAGAAGTGGGCAAACCATAACCATGGATTGTAAATGGCCCAAATTCAGTTTTGCAGCCACTGGGGTTTACAGGATCTTGTGTCTGAAAATGACAAGAAATTATCAGTCCTCTGCTGCATATTATTCTTAAACCAAGTTAAATTTCATTTTAATTTTTTTTAACAGACACATCTCATGGGAAACCCTGGCACAAGATCGACCAACATGGCGCTTGCTGATCCACCAAGACTGCCAGACATCTGAGGCCAGAGGAACATTCATAGCAGAAGAGAAGCAAGCACTCCGCAAAGCCAGAGTTGCAAATGCTGCCACAATAGTGCCCACACATGTCTACCAACATGTGGCAGAACTTAAAATACCATTATAGGCCATACCAGCTTGTTCTGCCGGGCTCTCTAGTAGGAGCCTCCCGAAAATTCAAGGATACAAATTTCAATCACACACACGTTTGAAAATTCAAAACAATGTTCTTTATCATAAAATTCAAAATAAACTGAGCACTCTTTTTGTATTGCAAAGAGCACTCATCCCAAAACAAACATCCCAAAACAATGTACAATTTCCCTTAATCAGTCTTTAAGTACTTAGCTAGCAGCTGTGAAGAAACTTCACACCCCTTCTTCTTCCATGAAGTGAAACACCCACACACTTTGCTCTGCGTTGGTTTCAAAGACGTGAAAAATCAACAAAATCAAGACACGATTCCTGAAGAACCGCGATCAGATACTCTTCCACAACGGCCAAACCCACACGCTGCTATTTATAGCAGCAGCCCTAATTACTGGAGCCCCACCCAAACACGGGTGGTCTCTCTTATCTCCAGTAATATGTCCTTACTTGGTCTCTTCTACGCATAATTCTGCACTTGTGCGGGTCCAAGATGTCTTCATCCGAATCAATGGAAGATAATGGAGATTGACTGCCTGGGCTGTGTGCCAAGCCCCCCTCTTCCAAGTCACTCCCACCTTCTTCTTCATTCAAGGAAACTAAACTCTGAACTGACTCTGTCGGCAATAACACAGGCCTATGACATGTTGAAATTTCCCCTGCATCCACCTCCACATTCCCTGGGGCAGGAGCTGGGCCAGAGCCAACCACAACACCAGCCACTTGCGGACACATCGCGCACAGTCAACAACCCATTAGATGTCAAGGTCCTCTTCGAACACGATGGACGAACATCATCATATTGATAGATATTAAATCAATCCACTTGAAGTGTCTCTTAGCTACATCATGCCTAATTCTGACATCTGTTGCATGAATTGTTTAGTACCAATACAGAAGTTAATCTCTAATTAATCGTCATCCCGGAATAGAAAATGAAAAGCCCTCACTGCACTGATAGTAATAAGAGAAAAGAAAATATTCTCTTTCCCAGAGAGAGGTCGTTTTCCATCTCTCACAAATGTTTTTTTTTAATCTCCTTTCATATGCAAATAGCCCATTTGTTTTATAGTTGCAGTAAAACAGTTGTGCAGCATTTGTCACAAAGAGATCTTTTAATCACTGGAGGCAGCTTTTCCATTGTAGTAAACAGGTGTTTTCTAAGAGTCTGCCCCTTGCATCCCACTGTATGATGGAAATGCTGTCATGAAGTAGATTCGTCTATCTCCTGCTTAGGATTAGTGGTTCTTACGATGAGGTATGAAAATAGCATAGTTGCGGCAAATGAAAAGAGAAGCTGGAGTTGATTTGAACAACTCTAACTGATGTGATTGCTTTTGGCTCTGATTTTTCTTTCGAGAAGAACAGGAAATACGAAAGTCTCTTTTGTTCCACCCTGGGATTCAATCAGTCCAGGTCTATATGGCCATATGACCTGGACTGGATACAGGAGACATACTAGGCAATTGAACCACTTCCACATAACCTCTTCCATATGTTTGTGAGTGACATAGGGGAAGGTCTGATAGGGAAGGTTTGCCTATTTGCCGATGACTCTAAAGTGTGCAATAGGGTTGATATTCCTGGAGGCGTCTGTAATATGGTAAATGACTTAGCTTTACTAGATAAATGGTCAAAGCAATGGAAACTGCAGTTTAATGTTTCCAAATGTAAAATAATGCACTTGGGGAAAAGGAATACTCAATCTGAGTATTGTATTGGCAGTTCTGTGTTAGCAAAAACTTTAGAAGAGAAGGATTTAGGGGTAGTGATTTCTGACAGTCTCAAAATGGGTGAACAGTGCAGTCAGGCGGTAGGGAAAGCAAGTAGGATGCTTGGCTGCATAGCTAGAGGTATAACAAGCAGGAAGAGGGAGATTATGATCCCGCTATATAGAGTGCTAGTGAGACCACATTTGGAATACTGTGTTCAGTTCTGGAGACCTCACCTACAAAAAGATATTGACAAAATTGAACGGGTCCAAAGTCGGGCTACAAGAATGGTGGAAGGTCTTAAGCATAAAACGTATCAGGAAAGACTTAATGAACTCAATCTGTATAGTCTGGAGGACAGAAGGAAAAGGGGGGACATGATCGAAACATTTAAATATATTAAAGGGTTAAATAAGGTCCAGGAGGAAAGTGTTTTTAATAGGAAAGTGAACACAAGAACAAGGGGACACAATCTGAAGTTAGTTGGGGGAAAGATCAAAAGCAACATGAGAAAATATTATTTTACTGAAAGAGTAGTAGATCCTTGGAACAAACTTCCAGCAGACGTGGTAGATAAATCCACAGTAACTGAATTTAAACATGCCTGGGATAAACATATATCCATCCTAAGATAAAATACAGAAAATAGTATAAGGGCAGACTAGATGGACCATGAGGTCTTTTTCTGCCGTCAGACTTCTATGTTTCTATGTTTCTATAACCTGCCTCTGTAGAATTCTGAGGATCTGGTGGCAGGATAAAGTGCCTGACACTGAGGTCCTCTCCAGAGCAGGCCTGCCATCAATTCCCATCCTGCTGATGAGACATGCTGGGCAGGCCATGTTGCTATGATTCCAGACTATCATATCCCTAAACAGTTCCTTATGGTGAGCTGTCTAAAGGAAAGCAATTGCATGGGGGATAAAGGAAGCGATATAAAGACATTTTGAAAGCCTCCTTCAAATCCCTCAATATTGCACCTCCTGGAAAACCCAGGCACAAGATCAATCAACATGGCGCATGCTGATCCACCAAGACTGCCAGATATCTGAGGACAGAAGAACAACCATAGCAGAAGGGAAGCGAGCACTCTGCAAAGTACTACTTCACCTTCAACCGCAACAACACATGAGCACAAAATCGATTTAAACTAAATGTCAGCCGCTCCAAACTTGACTGCAAAAAATACGACTTCGGCAACAGAGTAATCAACGCCTGGAATGCACTACCGGATTTTGTGGTTTCTACTCCTAACCCCAAAACCTTTAACCTTAGACTATCTACAATTGACCTCTCCCCCTTTCTAAGAGGTCTGTAAGGGGCGTGCATAAGCGCACCACTGTGCCTACCGTAAGTAACGTTCTATCGTTACTTTTTATCATTACTTATCTAATGTTTTATTTGTACAAATTACCACCCTATAATTGTTTGAACAAAGAAAGAAAGAAAGAAAGAACAAAGAAAGAAAGAAAGAAAGAAAGAAAGAAAGAAAGAAAGAAAGAAAGAAAGAAGGAAACATTCCGTGCCCATATAGGCCTTGCCAGCCATCTGCAGACACATTTTGGACAGCCCACAACCTGTTAGATGTCAAGGTCCTCTTTGAACACAATGGACGAACATAATCATATGGTCATCACTTAGATTCAAGAGTGTTTAAGAGTGTAGAGACTCTTCAGACCCACCCTATC
Organism: Erythrolamprus reginae; assembly: GCF_031021105.1. Taxonomy (NCBI): domain Eukaryota; kingdom Metazoa; phylum Chordata; class Lepidosauria; order Squamata; family Dipsadidae; genus Erythrolamprus; species Erythrolamprus reginae. Next base: position 286,449,989 of record NC_091951.1, read on the forward strand.
TACACTTCCTGGGAAAATCCATGGGAAAATCCCAGAGAGCAAATCCATCAAGAATTAGGGTTCGTCTCTATGAACTCAAAGAGAAAAATGGATGTCATCAATAGATTCCAAGTGCCTCAATGTGACTAGGAAAGTGGAGACTTTTCCATCCTCCATCTACATGTTTCCTGGTAAAATACATGGACAAATCATTTTGAAGTTTAGGAGAAGGTTGGTTTCGTTTCAGAGTCTGCAGCTGCAGAGGATGATAGGTATAAGCAGAGTTGGTGTATCTTCAAACTAAACTGCCAGGTAGAGTAGAACTCTTGTCTAATTAAACATCAAACAGTGGAGCAAAAGGCCTTATTTTTGGTTTGACATTACATATTGTTTTAACTTGATAATCACCTTAAAGCTTTGTTAGAAAAATGAATGCTGAAACTATATACATGGGAAGATCAAATTATGGATTGCATGTTTATTAATTCTATTTTATTCCAACTTTGTCCCTCTGAGAAAATGAATGGTTTAACTCCATGTTTGAGCAAGGATTTAAGCTTAGACTCCTAAGGAGTCTGCCTGGTTGAATTTTGTATTATCTAACAAATAGTGTGCTAAAATAATAATTCATAACATTTATGGATACTATTCCTGAATCACTAAACTATCTTTTCTTTAAGACATACATATAATTTTTAATGATATTCCTTGTCTTTAATAATCTATGTGTTTATATTTCAGTGTATGACTAACAAGTTCATAACTCACTTTTTTAGGTTAACATCTGGACTATACCACAATGGCCATGCCATGGATGTCAGAATTCTATAACTGGATTGGAAGAGGAATACAGTGATCCCCCGAGTTTCATGATCTCGATCTTTGCGAAACGCTATATCGCGTTTTTTCCACCCGATGACGTCATTCCCTTCCTTTCTCATCTTTATTTCTCTCTCTCTTTCTCTATCTTGCTTCTTCCTCTCTCACACTCTCTTCCTCCCTCTCTCATCTCTTTCTTTCCTTCTCTCTCTTTCTCTATCTCTCCCCCTCTTGCTCTCGAGCGGCGAGCGGCACCCAGGGAAGGTTCCTTCGGCCGCCCACCAGATGATCTGCTCGGCAGCGCAGTAGCAGCGAGGAGCCGAAGATGGGGTTTCCCCTTTGCGTGGGCAACGGGGAAACCCCATCTTCGGCTCCTCGCTGGTACTGTGCTGCCGAGCAGATCAGCTGGTGGGCGGCCGAAGGAACCTTCCCTGGGTCTTCAACTCCCAGAGCGGCGGACAAGCGGCGGCCGGACAAGCGGACAAGCGGACGGACAAGTGGAAAAGCGGCAGACAAGCGGCGGGCGGACAAGCGGCGGGCGGACAAGCGGCGGGTGGACAAGCGGCGGACAAGCTGAAAAGCGGCGGACAAGCAGGCAGGCAGGCGGCTCCTCAGCTGCTGGGTCTTCCCAGGTGCGGAAGTAAAAACACCATCTGCGCATGCGCGGCCATGGAAAAAGGGGCGCGCATGCACAGATGGTGTTTTTACTTCCGCACCACTACATCGCGAAAAATCGATTATCGTGAGGGGTCTTGGAATGGAACCCTCGCGATATGGCCAAACAAGTTCACTACATTCCAAGTCTTAGCCCTGTCAGGAACCACATCATTGATGAAGGCTACCATATGGCATCCATGGAAAAAATAAATGAGAAGAAGGAATACATTACTTGGAAACTGGTCAGAGGAACATAAAATTAAGCCCAAGTGAAATTGGTTGATGGAAGAATGCGGCAGTGATAAGTCTGAAAAAGTCTAACATGAAGCATATCAACAGAGAGTGAAATTTGAGAAAAACACAGAAGAGATAAGGCAGAGATGTGGAATCCGTGCCATCTTAGATGTCACTGAACCTCAATGTCCAACATTTTTCTCCTTAATAGTCAAGATCAGGGTTGATACAAACTGTCATTCAGCCGCCTCTGGAAATTTAGTGTTCCCAGGAGCCTGATGTATGAGATAATCAGAGTTTAAAATATCACAATTATTTAAAGGATAATATTCTATAGAGATCGGTAATCACTAGTCATAATAGATTGAATTTGAAATATCGTATAGAGCAGAGGATATTTATTCTGGCAAGAATAATGTATAAGGGGATTGTGTTGACAGTGACATATCCTTTTGCCAGTAGGTGGCAGCAAGCTAACAAATACAACCCCACCTATCAGGAACAGAAAACCCTGATTTTTCACCTACAAAAGTTGAAAAAAGTGAAGGTTAGTCCATTATAAACTAAATGGATAACTGTACTACTAGACTCATCTGCCCCCTATGAGCATCTTTGATCTGCTTCCTTGCATAAAATTAATCCACATAGTGGGATGGTTGTGATAGGGCAGTGATGGCAAAACTTTTTGTCGCTGTGTGCAAAAACTATGTGCACACCAGTGGTGGGCTACTAGTGAAAAACCTTGCCAGAACAAAGGCGCACCTGCATTCTCTGTGCAAGATTAATCTTGCCAATTAGTGTTTAAAAAAATTAATCATTTTGGCCCTAAAAAACAAAAGAACAAGAACAATTATAGAAAAGGAATAACATCCTGAGTGAGTTGTTACTATATAAATTGATTTGCTGGATATTTAGAAGGATAACAATAATTTCTGCTGAAGACCAACCTGCTTTAGTTAGGAGTATATGTTGTAATTTGACATAGAGGAATTGTTAGGGTGGAGGTTTTTTTTGCCTACTTTGAGCTTTAATTCCTTTAGTAGCGAAGAACATTTTTCTGCTTGGATGAAAATACAGTACTTACGATAATACTTGAGGAACATATTCTTTCCCCCCACCCACCCACCCACCCCAGTGATTGTAATTCTATGAACAATAAATTTGCATTTGATTGGAGGCTAATTTTCATTTTAAAAAATATGGACAGTTGTGGTAGAAAGAGAAAGCTTTGCAATCTAATCTCAAACTCTCACTTTTCATGCTGTTAAAAGTGATTGAATAAGCACAACATGAATCAGCCAGCAAGAGGCACAGAAAGAAGCTTAGGACTAAATTCTAACAAAGAAATAACAGACCCCTGAGTAATGTGACAGGCTAAAACAGGGATGTCTAGCTTTGACAGCTTTAAGACTTGTGGACTTCAATTCCCAGAAATCTGTGAGTTGAAATTCAGAGGTCTTAAAGTTGCCATGGGTGGGCTTCCCTGGGCCAGAACTTCGTGTCCTAACCGAAACAGTACTGATTCCACCAGTACTACAACTCCCAGATTTTAGCTGTAGAAATGCAGATGCCCACCAGATGTCAGCAAATAGCTGGGCCAACAGGTAGCACAGATCAACAGGTAGCCAGATCGCCCAAACTGTTAGCAACCTGCTGGTGACATAATTTTGGCATCACTGGTCCAGTTCTGTCTGTGCTGGTCCATGTGTGCCACCATTATTTTTTCAGATTTTTTGGCAAATTTTTTATTGTTTGGATGGCTTCCCCTCATCCTCTGCCTTGAAAAAAGCCTTCCTGCCCACCTCTGGGTTAATACTGAAATATTCGCCTGAAAGCACAGCTGAGCAGCTCGTCAGCCTTTTTTCAGGATGAAACACCTTCTTAGCATGCACGGAAGTGAATTCACATGAGAAGATACGTGCACACATGAAACGTTGCAATGTGAACCGGTGGCAAAGATAAGTGGAATCAGTCCTTAGTCCAGATCCCCAATCAATGTTATCTGCTAGCAAAATCACGCCCGGAGCTGCAGGTGCACCTGTGTTTCGGCATGCGCAGAAGCAAAAAATAACTCACCAAAACACAGGCACACTTGCTACATCCACAGGTGCAGAAGCAAAATCGCTCTGGCCCCAAAGCACTTATGAGCCGCTACATCAAGCGCAATTTAGCATTCCGTCTCATAGCCCACCACTGGTGATAAGTCTATATCAGGGGTGTCAAACTGGATTTCTTCTAGGACTGGATCAGCATTGTAGTTGTCCTCTGCGGGCCAGCCATGTGGAGAGACAGGATGGAGGCCAGACAGAACGGACACCTTCTACAGTCTCTGCATGCCAAAACAGGGTACCCTCTGTCCTATTTTGGCAGGCTGGCAGCCCCCTCTCACCCACTATTTTGGCCAGCAGGAGGCTGCAGGGATGGGTTCCTCCCAGTTCGGACCAGATCACCTGAACTGTTAGCAACCCGCTGGTGATGTAATTTTGGTGTCACGGTTCTGTCTGTGCCAGTCCGTGCTCACCACCATATTTTTTTCTAAATTTTCGGCCAATTTTTCTGTGTTTGGATGGCTTGTCCTCATTCTTTGCTTTGAAAAAAAGCCCTCTCCTGGGTTAAAACTGACCTTTATTTCTTCTTCTGAAGTACAGCTGGTCAGCTCCTCAGCTGTGTTTCAGCCCAAATCCATCTTCTGAGCATGTGCGGAAGTGAAATCGCATGCACACAAGCAGACCAGTGGTGAAGGTGGGTGAAACTCACCCACCCCAGCACACAGGGGGCCCCCAACATCATTTTCACTAGCAGAGGCACCCTGGGCCTGTCCTTTGCTAATTCCAGGCTGGTCCCACAAACTAGATCTAAGCAACCCCAGTCTGGAGCTTTGAGTTTGACACCCTGGTCTATATCATACTCAGATGTGTAAAGTGCAGATCTTTTGTTAAACCATATATTCCATGGCACATTTGGAATACTGTGTTCAGTTCTGAAGACCTCACCTACAAAAAGATATTGATAAAATTGAACGGGTCCAAAGACGGGCTACAAAAATGGTGGAAGGTCTTAAGCATAAAACGTATCGGGAAAGACTTAATGAACTCAATCTATATAATCTGGAGGACAGAAGGGAAAGGGGGGACATGATCAAAACATTTAAATATGTTAAAGGGTTAAATAAGATTCAGGAGGGAAGTGTTTTTAATAGGAAAGTGTACACAAGAACAAGGGGACACAATCTGAGGTTAGTTGGGGAAAGATCAGAAGCAACGTAAGAAAATATTATTTTACTGAAAGAGTAGTAGATGCTCGGAACAAACCTCCGGAAGACGTGGTTGGTAAATCCACAGTAACTGAATTTAAACATGCCTGGGAGAAACGTATATCCATCCTAAGATAAAATACAGTACAGGAAATAGTATAAGGGCAGACTAGATGGACCATGAGGTCTTTTTCTGCTGTCAATCTTCTATTATTATTATTATTATTATTATTATTATTATTATTATTATTATTATTATTATTTAGATTTGTATGCCACCCCTCTCCGTAGATGTTTCTATGTTTCATGTATTAAACTGTTACACCATTACTATATTTTTGGTGTGGTTGCTTTAACATGTTTTGTATTGGTCTTTCTCAATAAAGATGATGGAGGGCAGCCAGATTTTGTTCTCATGTTTTATAATATGAGCCAAATGCCAGTGAAGTGGATGATTGCCACATTGGCCAATGCCAATTAATTAAATGGTTCACTTGGTCTTGCTGGGTCTACCAATTCCCTCTTCTGTTTCTAAGAACTGCCCTTTCGCCCTTTATAATTGTAACCTAATTGAAGGAAATTGTTGGCTGGGAAGAAATATGAATTGGAAAGATCAGACTTGATAACTTGTAAGATTAATGATTCAAGGGAAGAGATTCAGTGAAGTGTCAAGGAATGACATGCACTCCAATGCTTAAGTGCTTGTAGCCTCTCTGTTACAGGGATATAGAGTGGAAAGAAGCAGAATTAGTTGTCTGCTTTTTGGTAATTTTTGCCCTTGCAGTCCTAATGAATTCCATTCGCTATTGGCTAGAGATAGTGGAAAATGAGAAGGCAAGGGGAATGTTAAATAACCACAGAAATGCACTCAAGACCCCAGTATGGAATGTTGGCAGTTATGACTTCTATGTTTATTTCATGGAAGCAGAACACGACCATGCCATTTGTTAAAGAACCCTGACTCTCTAATGCCTAAAAGGCACCACTGCTTTATCAGTTGCCGTAACTTTAAAGCAGCAAACACCACTATCCCAGGCTAGCTGAGAAGCCGGAAAATGTCAGGCTCCCGTAATGGAAAGCCCTTCTTTGGATTTTGCCACTTTCAACTGTTCCATTTTTCTGATACGTCCTTGCTGGTGTCTTACTGTTATTGTTCACCTTCTGATTGCCAGCATTTGCACCTTTTCAAAGAATGGGGAGTTATAAAATAGTTGTCAGCCCCAGAAGTGGACAAAGCCAGGAGACCAACCCCACAGGAAGGCTAAAACTACTTTTGTTCAGATCGGCTATAACAAGGGTCAGCAACAGTTAAAGAACCACTTGGGCCTGTTTCCCATAGAAAACAAAACATTGGAAACCACAAAACCTGGGTGGGTGTGGCCAACTCAATGTCACTCACTCCCACTCAGTCATGTGATCCCCCAGCCACACTGTTCTGTCGGGCTCTCTGGTAGAATCCTCCCAAAAATTCACAGTTACAAATTTCAGACACACGTTTGAAAATTCAAAACAATGTTCTTTATAATGAAAATTCACTTAAACCAAGCCCTCGTTTGGTATAGTAAACAGCACTCGTCTCCAAACAAACTGGTAGTTTGTACAAGTCCCTTATCAGTTCTGTGATACTTATCTTGCAGCTGTGACGCAATTCACAGTCCTTCCTCTTTCACAAAGTGACACACACTTTGCTCTGGTTTAGTTTCAAAGCGGGGGGAAATCAGCACACAAAAAGTCAAAGTCAGTAAAGCAGTCATGAAACACAATGATCAGATAATCCTCCACAATGGCCAAGCCCACAGGCTGCTATTTATAGCAGCCTCACTACTCACCACAGCCCCACCCAACCACAGGTGGCCTCATTTTCTTTGATAATAATCTCTCAGTTGTTGTTACCTATGCATCGCTCTCCGCATGCGTGGCTGTATCATTAACTCTAGTTCTGAATCCAAGGAGGAGCTAGATAATTGATCTCCTTCTGAGCTGTCTGCCACACTCTCCTCCTCCCTGTCACTCATGTCTTCTTGGTCAGAGGAGCCTTCATCATCAGATTCCATCGGGGGCAAAACAGGCCTGCAGCATGTGGATGTCTCCCCCACATCTACAGTCCTTGGGGCAGGAGCAGGGCCAGAGCTAACCACAACACACACCTACCCAGGTTTTATGGCTCCGTGTTTTCTATGAGAAATAAGCAGTAGTAGGCTGCTGCATGGACGGTCTGGTACGCGGTCACAGTTGGAAAAATGGGCACGTGCATCTCCACGTCCATGTGCTTTTCCTGCACTTTGGTGCTCACATGAGGAGGGTTTGTGCATGCTCATGGCTCAGCCACAGCTGGCCAGAGAGAGATGAGGGAAGGAAGGGGAGGGAAAGGAGGAGGGTCGCCCAAAGGGAAGCCTCCACCGCAGTCCGGTTTTTCAAAAATATCCAAAAAAGAACTAAAAGCAGCAAGCGGTGGGTCCAACCAGTGATGGGAGAGGGAGCCACAGCAGAGGGCCCAAAGAGCAGCATGTGGTTCCAGAGCCACGGATTGCCTACCCCCAGGGCTATAATAACAGAATGTTGCAAATCTGATTGATGCTGTACTTCCCCCTCCTCCTTCCTACAATTCCATGAGTTAGAGAGGCATCTACTCGAGATGTTTCCAAATGTTAGCTCATTATTCTGCACTTAAAAATGCTTCAACCCTTTTTGGTTCCTGCATACCGTGGTACCTCGGTTCTCGACCACAATTTGTTCCAGAAGTATGGTCGAGAACTGATTTGGTCGAGTACCAAATTAATTTATCCCGTAGGAAATAATGGAAATGGATTTAATTGGTTCCCAGCCCCTGTTGACTCGCTGGGAACCAATTAAATCTATTTTCTTTTTTCCTATGAGATAAAAATCTGAGGAGCTCTATAGTCTAACCTCTCCAAGCTGCAGGAAGGATGGGGGTGGCTGCAATACCGGCAGCTTCGGGGGGCTCCTTTCCTCAGTGCTTCGTCTTGTGCACCAACTTTCTCCTTCCCGGCAGCAGTGGTGGTGACGGCAGCGGCTTCCCTTCGAGGAGCAGCAGCGCCGGGAACGTTACGTAATGAAGGGAAGCTGGTGGAGCGGCAAAAACTGCTGAGATGGCTCCACCGGCTTTCCTTCATCACGTGACGTTCCTGGCGCTGTTGCTCCTCGAAGGGAAGCCGCTGCTGTCGCGACCGCTGCCGCCGGGAAGGAGAAAGTTGGTGCACAAGACGAAGCACTGAGGAAAGGAGCCCCCCGAAGCTGCCGGTATTGCAGCCACCCCCACCCTTCCTGCAGCTTAGAGAGGTTAGACTACAGAGACTGGGAGGCTGTTAAGCGGGCGGTAACATTTTGGATAACAAACAAAATTTTCTGTGGCTGTTCGGTATCCGAATTTTTGTTCAGATACCGAAGAAAATTTTTGCCGAAAATTTTGTTCGGTATCTGAAATGTACGAGAACCAAAGCGTTTGAGAACCGAGGTACCACTGTATTTCCATTAAGGTCATCTTCCTTACTGTTTATAACGGTTCAATTAAAAAAGAAAAGATTTGCTTGCCCGTGTATCCATTTTTTCCTATATTTCCTAGTCTTTGCATCTTACATGATTTAGAGAAATTTGAGTTTGGGTCACATTTGATGAAATTATCATACATTACCATATTTTTCAGAGTATAAGATGCATGTCCCCCCCCCCCAAAAGAGACTGAAAATTTGGGTGCATCTTATACTCTGAATGTAGCTTCTGTATGTTTTCAGCTCTAACTAGAAGTTAAAATAGTATCCTGAAGCTGACCATACTAAGGACACTGGCCAGATGAATACCTGGTAGGTAGATTTTTTCCCTTTTTTTCCTCCCCTAAACTAAGGTGCATCTTATATTCCAAAAAAATACCATATTTGTTCCACAAACGTACAAAATCCTTTTGGTGAAATTTATTTTACTGTACATAGTTCAAAGGTGTCCTGATTCTACCCTTATTTTTCCCTTTCTGCAATTCAAATAGAAAACATTACTTTGCAAACGCTTGCCAGTCCCTAAATTATATTTTAGATGCATATCAGATGAATGATCTTCCAGCATGTGAGGCTAATTCTGACTCTGGCAAAATGGGTCAGCTGTACTGCCCACTCCCCCTTCCACTGAAGTGACATTCTGCTCCTGAAGTGCTTCGTGCAAAGATGATGGAAAGAATTCATACTTCTTACAGGAAGGGATTGCGCTGCACATAATGTTCCGGAGCTCAACACGGTGTCCCTTCACAGCAAACTGTATCACCCCACATATGGAAGAGGGTGTTGTTGTTGTTTTTTCATCTGAGTAAACCCTGGCTGCACTGCAGAAATTAATACATTTCTAATAACATAATGTCCCAATTCCTACACTTAAAGCACCCTGGGCTGATTAGCTTTTCCCTGGCAGGATTTGCACGATGATTTTAAGATGGAGTAAAGTTCACTTTTGGTAATCAGAACCTGATCTGTAACACTGGAAGCACCAGTGATTTTTACCTCAGGAGCCATGATTGATTGTGTTTGCATCAAGGGAAGCATGGTTTTAAAGGAGGAAGGCTCCTGTCAAAAACTAACATACACAGCTTGACAAAAATAAATCCCCATTAAAACCATATGTTTGGCCATCATTGTTTCCATATGTTGGCTTCGCTACATTGGCCCTTTATCCCTTCTGCAGGGTAAAACAGACAACTTCATACACACTACAAAAAAAGACATTGAAACTCTAGAGAAAGTGCAGAAAAGAGCAACCAGGATGAAAAGAAGACTGGAAGCTAAAACATACAAAGAGCGGTTGCAGGAGCTGAGCATGGGCAGTCTGGCGAAGAGAGAAGGGCCAGAGGTGACATGATAGCAGTGTTCCAATATTTGAAGGTCTGCCACCAAGAAGAGTGGGTCAGACTATTTTCCAAAGCACCAGAAGGCCAGATGAGGAATAACAGATGGAAGCTGGCCCAGGAGAGATTCAACTTGGAAATAAGGAGGAACTTTGCAGCAGAGGCGGAGTAACGACACTGACACAAAGAGCTGGATTTAAAATGGGTCATTTTATTAATTAAATTTGCATAATTTATTCATTAAATTAGCATAAATTTAAATATAACCCTAACAAGGACCCGCAGGGTCAAACAATTGCTTCTGGGGCGGAAAATGACGCCAGAAAAACTTCCGGGGCAACTTATGGGCATAGCTCCATGCTGATCCAGATGAAGGGCCCCGCCCTTACCTGGATCTCTGCCATGCACCTGCATGGGGGAGGTCTCGCCGTCTAACCCCTACAAGGGGAAAGAAATGGGCAGGACCCAAAGACAGGTTCCCCCCAATTGCTCAGGCCATTAGCACCATGAGCCTCTGGAGAGAACCTGTCAATCATCCCCAAAGATGCCCAATGGAGAACACGCAGTTGCTAAACACCACCCAGTTTTCCGCCCCTAACCTGCCTACCCAAATGACCAGAGGTAAGCCAATTAGCCTAAACAGGGGGCCAAGCACCCCCTAACAGCATATCCGTCACCGCAGTGTGGAATAGATGAAAAAACGGTCGCAGAAAATACTGAGACCGCCAAAAATTCCTATTCGGCCCCCCCTAAGGGCGACCCACTATGGCACACTGAAAGATAGGGAGGGCGGTTGGGTGTTCGCTCTGTCGTCGTCGGGGCGAAAAGGAGGCCCCAAGCCTGCACAGCCCTTTTTATAGGGCTGGCAGGCTCCGCCCCCGATGACGTCATCGGCTATGGCCGATGCTTCAGGAAATGGCCGAGATCTCACGAAATCTCACGAGATCTCGGGCCCCCAAGATGGCGGCTACGCCGGAGGGCCGTGTCTCCCTGGCCCTGCAGCAAATCCGGGCCGGGGAGGGAAGCACCGGCCAGGCATTCTGTTGGCGAGAGCACTCAACCAGTGGAACAGTTTGCCTTAGATCCAGGGGTCCCCAAACTTGGCAAGTTTAAGACTTGTGGACTTCAACTCCCAGAATTCTCTAGCCAGCTATACTGTTGAAGTCCACAAGTCTTAAAATTGCCAAGTTTGAAGGCCTCTGCCTTAGAAGGTTGTGAGAGCTCCAACACTTGAGCCATTCAAAGGAAGATTGGATTGCCATTTGTCTGAAATGGTGTAGGGACTCCTACTTCAGCGGGGGAATGGACTAGATGACCTACAAGGTCCCTTCCAACTCTAATAAATAATCATTTCCTTCCTGGTTTCTTTTCTCTCTCCATATATCGAGCTAAAAATAAAAAAGTGGCAAGGTTGTGTAGAATACAGTACCATTGTTTCAGTAAATAAGAAATATTGACCTTTTTCTAAAAAAAATATAAGTAAACCACCAGGTGAAGGGATCTTAAGCCAGATTTGAAAGGGCAGAGATAATATATTTTATACAGCATCATGGTTACGATGCAAGAAAAGTTGCCTGCCTGCCGTGTCAGTTACATCACCTCTAAGGCTCTAAATATGAAAATCAATTTGACAGTAGATATTCATAAGGGGGGGGGGGCAGTGAAGGACTGCTACCGGAATGGTAAGATGCTCTGTTCCAGTAGTGATTTTGAAGATGTTTGCGCAGCTGCATGCTCCCGGCGCATGCAAGTGTGCTCTGTGTGAGATTTTGCTTTTGTGCATGTGCAGCAATAAAAATATTGTGTGAATAAGCATATTTAGACAAACAATCAAAAAAGAAGACAAATACCTTATTACACAAATACTAACTGCAGCCAGAATAACATATGCCCAACAGTGGAAACAAGATACCATACCCACAACTACAAATATCATTGCTAAAATTATGGAATGCGCTGAACTCTCTAAAATGACGATGGAGTTACGAAACAAAAAAGAATCAGATTTCTATAAGGCCTGGGAGAAATGGTACCAATGGATATCTACAATACAAAGTAATCCAAAAACTGTCTGAGTTCAAACCTACTAATTACTGGGAAAAACTAACTTTATCTTAACTTTAACTCTCACATACTTCATTACTCTCATTTCCTATTCCTATTTATAAGAACATCAAGTCATTAAATGCAATGTCTGCTATCGAAGCAGGCAACCCCTTTTCTACCCCATCTCCCCTATAGATATGTTAAGTTATATATGGTAAAGATAAAGATAATAAATATGGTCACTGAAATGTAAAATAAGAATGAAATATGAATAGAACTATTGTAATAATATTAGTCACTATATAATCACGATATGTATATCAAGAAATATAATGGACCTTGGTAATTTCTTGTAAATTTTATCTTCAAACTCATTATATTTGTAATCTCCTTCTCCCTCTCCCCTTTTGAATTTGTATTCCCGTTTCCCCCTTCCCTTTTATAAAACTAATACATTATATATATATATATATATATATATATATATATATATATATATATATATATATATGTGTGTGTGTGTGTGTGTGTGTGTGTGTGTGTGTGTGTGTGTGTGTGTGTGTGAAGACGCTCGCGAGATTTCAGCAGTTTTCACTGACTTTTTGCTTCTGCGCATAAGCAAAAATATCGGTGAAAATCACAAAAATCTCGCTCACACGAGCGTCTTCACACAAGATTGAACTTGCTGTGCATGTACAGAAGCGAAATCTCATGCTGAAGGGGCGCGCATGCCCACAACGGCATTGGAGGGCGCACCAGTAGTGCTGAAGACAGCAGGCCTTCCCCGGGAGGGTGTAAATATAATGAAGTTTGTTATAGCTCATTATATGTCATTCGACAGTAAGGAGCAATGATGATGCAAAGGTCCTTGGTGCAATTAGGAATTCCATATTGTTAGGACAAGGGGACAGAGAGTTCTGTGCTCGTCTCCTCTTCTTTCTGTCCAGGATATCCTGATCTAACCTTCTGCAACAGGAGTGTAAACTTATTAGAATGCTGAAAGTGTTGGCAACCATTGTGGATGTTCTTAATGCCGAGTCCTGCTTCAAGGAATGGCCTTATTGGTCAGAACCTATTAGGCTGGTGGGTTCATTTTCAGGACAGAGACACTTTATCCCTTGCAAATAAGCCTGAAAATAAACAGAAATAAGAGGCTGGCTTCCAAAATTATTTTTAAAATCTGTTTCATAATTCCTGAGCTTAACATGCCAGTCGCTCAACAGTACAGATATTTCCAAGCCCATCCATATCTCCAGATGTGAGACCACCTCATTCACAGCAGTGATGCCATCTAGGCAAGAGTCAGTTTTATTCATGGCCAAAACATTACAGTGCTTGCAATTCCTTATAAACTTTCCTATAAATGTGATAGGGCCGGAATCTAGAGTTCAATATTCATGTGAAGTTCTGCATTATTTTTTCTTGTGCTTCCCAAAAATACTGTCCGTATATCCAGCGGTGGGTTGCTCCTAGTTTAACCCGGTTCTATGAACCGGTAGTAGCAGTGGGAGGGTTCACACACCCTTCCGGGACACCTGCACAGAAGTTTTGCGCGCATGCATGAACCAGTAGCAACAGGATTTAGAACCCACTATTAGTCTAGAGGTAAAGATAGTTTCTGACAATGACTCTGCGTACACTTCAGCAGGTTTTTTTGTAACTATTAATAAACAGGTGCGAATTTAGTCAATGTCTTAACTGTGGCAGATTCATTTATTTAAAAAATGTTGTTTAAATGATTTCTCAGCATGGCCAGGTTCACCTGGTGCACCAGTTGCAGCCCTATCTGGACAGGGAGTCTTTGCTCACAGTCACTCATCCCCTTATCACCTGGAGGTTCGACTACTGCAATGCTCTCTACATGGGGCTACCTCTGAAGAGTGTTTGGAAACTTCAAATCATGCAGAATGCAGACAAGTCAAAAAACCTCTTAGAAAAAAGTAATGGGAAACCATGTCCTAATGTTGAGCTTGATTAAAGGGAATTTTTAAGTTCTGTCAGAATCTTGCCATTAGTAGATCATTTATTTATTATTTGGATTTGTATGCTGCCCCTCTCCGAAGACTCGGGGCGGCTCACAACAAGTGAAAAAACAATCCAATACATAATCCAATACATTCTTTGAGAATGAAATAAACTCATTGCCAGTTTAGAAAAATGCAGCTGTTCCATTTTGTTTTCAAAAGTTTTGGTTTGGACTGCTTCCCCTTTAAGTTGTGACTCAGCAAGGATATCTCTTCAGGATGGGTTAGCAATGGCTGGAGTATGGCAATCACTTATGCTGAAAGCAGACAATGCATATTTTCTCTTCAGTTAAATGCTAAACAGCTTTAACTAGGTCACCAGCAATAATCCAGGTTCCATTGTAAAGGAACCTGCCAGGATGATGGATTAGCTCAAGAAATAATATCTATGTAGGGGAAGTCCTTGAAAATGTATTGCAATTGCCTTACCAGCTGCCAAAATAGGAAGCATAGATATTTAGCAGAATTATCTAATAAAGGAGGAGGTGCAACTCCTAATTGTCATATCCAAGAGGTTTGGTGCAGGGTTGGGTTCTGTTTTCAGGTACTGCCAGTTCACTCAGGAACATATTCACCGTATCAAATTCAGGTACTGCCCATTTGGTACTGCCCATACTGCCCATTATGTTTGTGCATTGTGCATCACACATCAATCCACAGTATTTTTTAAAGCTTCTGCACATGCGCAGAAGCAAAAAACAAGATGGCGGCACCTATGGCGCTACCGAGAGAACCATATTGGGGGCATGTCAGGCCTGGGTTGCTGCCGGTTCCAGTGACCCAGGCCGCCACATTACTAATGTTTTTATAGAACTTGTCTGAACTGGTAGGAATCCACCTATGGTTTGGTGTGATCTCTAGCAGTTATATCATTCTTCAGTGCTAAATTCCTCTAATTATCAGAAACATTTAGAGTTAGCAAAGAGAAATGAAATGGAAAAATAGTCAAGGTGGTATTGCATGTAAGACTAGTGGGTGAATTTTATCTTGGGCTGTCCGCACTTTGAAAATGGTTTGGAAAAATGGCTTTGGCTCTTGCACAAATGCTGCGTCCACCTCTCTGCTATTCATTAAAACAGTTTGCCTTCCTTCAGGTTTCTATGCACCTACCAAAAAAAGGCATCAGAGTTAATGAGATTTCAAAAAGCTGCAATTTTGGATGGGGGAACAAATTGCTGGGGGGGGAAATCAATTGATTTAATGAACAGCAGAGGTACAGCATGTAATCATGACCAACCCTTCCAACTCACTTTCAAAACAAGTCCAGCACTAAGTGGAATTGAAGAAATGTTGTGATCTCATTACTTCTTATATTGTTTTTCCTTCTTTTTAAACACCCTTTGATGATTAAATGGATTGTATATCTATGCTCTTTTAAGTATCCGAACTGTTTAAACAATAACATGCAATTCCCTCTGATAAATCTTTCTTGTCATTTTCCTAGATCTTTTGGGAGCCATATGGATAGTATCTGGTTTACAGAAGTCCATTTTTTTCACATTTCTCCGCTTTCCCTTTTTGACTCGCATTTTGAGTGCGGCCTTGGCATACTAACAAAGAATCTATGCAATCATTGACTGCAAAATGTTTGCCTGTTCTGGTCGGAAAGACATTAGCCATCATCAATCCCCATCAAGGGATCAGGTAAATCAGGGTTGACAAACTGGCAGACCAGATACGTCAAATGCAGGTCACGCCCATGCCAGCTCTGCAAAGGGGAAAAATGTCACAATACATCACGTGACTGCAATGTGATATCACAAGTTTGACACTTATGAAGTAAATAAATACAAAGAATGGGTAACAACAAGAAAAAAAGACAAGAAATTAAAATTAAAACAAGATGATACATGAAAATAACAATGATAGTGAACAAATACTAGATTCTGAAAATCTTCAATTGATTTGATATTAAACTCAATCCAAACTGACCTTAGATAAAGTGTATGTCAGAATAAAACCTTTTAAAAAACCACGGCAGCCATATGCCACATACCAACAATTAAAGAAATCCGGAACTGTTACAAAACAGTTCAATGGGGGAGTATGGGTGAAGGAAGGGCAAGAATGTACAAAGTATTTAGATAGAAAGTTTATAATTTATTCTTAATTGTTGATATAACAACCTTTTCGTTTTGAAATGACATGGAATATCTGTGCAAAATGATTAAGAAGATAAGAACAATGATTATATAATTATAAGTATATGACGAAACAGTGATATAAAATAAGATATATTTGCTCTTCCTTTTTTACCTTTGTAATATAATAAAAACTATTTTTAAAAAAGAAATCTCAACTGTTGGAAGAAATATCCATCAGGTTAAGTTCCAAGTGGGGAGAAAGCAGTTGTGGGCTCCTATGGGTATGGTCAGGTATGCAGTAACGGTAGCAAAAGTTTGGTCCGGTACGCAGAACCAGTAGCAAAATTTTGATTTCCCCCCCCCCTTTTTTTCCCCCTTCTGGGCTCTGGGTATGTTTTTCCTATCGCAGTAAATGTGGTTGAATGTGTATAATTTTAGAAGAGCTGTCTGTGCGTGTGTGTACATACACTTTATATAGAAGATAATCAGGGGTGGGCTACTGCCCGGATGGGGGGGGTAACGCAGTGGGGTTGCGAAAATGGAGCTCACCCAATTTGCACTGAAAGATGTTGAAAGAAAATGCATAAGCCACGGCCACAGTGTGGTAGTAAAAATTTTGGTAGCCCACCACTGGGAGAAAGATATTAGAAAGATAAGAGGCTGATTGGAAAGACGGTTTATTGAGAGACAGGACCACATAGGTTTGAAGTCCTAGGCAGCTGAACACCTGGAATGGAGAGTGAGGGGTATTTAAACCCTCTTTGGGGCTTTGAACTTGAACTTCCTGTTCCTGTGGAAGAATATGTATTCTACTGGCTGCTGTCACACGCCCATGGGGCTATGCAGGGGTCACAGCCAAGATTGTCTGATATACGTTTGGTTGAACCTTGCTGGATGATGCAATGTTCTTAGGAAATTCTGAAATGTAGTGAGCCCTGCTGCTAGATGGGTAGAGAACAGGGGCAGATTCCCATTACCACTGCTACTGGTGCACTGCATGTGCAGCTTTGGTCCTCTTGTGTGCATCTGCGCATGTCCCAGTATGTTTCTGCTTCTGCATATGCACAGGAAGCAAAAATGTGCTAAAAATGCTGGCCGGCACAGGAAAGTGTCGCGTTTGAAAAGCGTGCATTTAAAAAGTGTGCCGCTTTCCCAGGCAGCCAGCTTTGCTGGCCGGAGAAGCAAGCGATCCGGGACTGCGGCGCCGTGACAGCCTTCAAGCGCGGCCCTTTGCGGTGCCCCACCATCCATTCCTGCAAGTAGAGATTGGGTGTGTTACCAGGAGGCGGAGGCAGCGCGAGGCTGGGCGATGGGCGCCATGGACACTGGGGAGGGTGAAGGGGTAGACATGGCTGCTGCCTCTTAGCTGCAGAGCTGGACGAGGGTGGAGTCCGGTGCTGGTGCCATGCGGGGCCACTCATCCAGGGAGCCACGGACTGGCAAGCCACCCTCCGCTCTCTCTCCACTCTCGCTGTCTCTCTTTTTCTCTCTGTTGCTGGCATGGTGTACGAGAGAGAAAGAGAGAGAGAGAGAAAGTAGGGGAGAGAGAAAGAGAGAGAAAGAAATCAAGAGAGAGAGAGAAAAAAGGAGAAGAGAGAAAGAGAGAACAAGAGAGAGAGAGAGAGAAAGCAAGAGAGACACAGAGCAAGAGAGAAAGAGAGAGGGAGAGAAAAAGAGTGAGAAAAAGAGAGAGAAAGAGTGAGAAAGAGAGAGAGCAAGAGGGGGAGAGAGAGAGAAAGAAAGAGAGAGAAAGAGAGTGGGTGAGAGAGAGAGAAAAATAGAGAGAGAGAAAAAAAGGACAGGAAGGGAGAGAGAGAGAAAGGAATGAAAGCAAAAAAGGGAGAAAAAAGAAATGAGAAATATTTATTTACTTACTTACTTACTTACTTACTTACTTACTTACTTACTTACTTACTTACTTACTTACTTATTTACTTACTTACTTCTGTGCCACCCAGTCCCGAAGGGACTGCCGCTCACACACTATACTTTTCCGCCTACCCCCCAAAAAAAATTAGAGGGAACATTGCATGCAGCACACAGTTTGCTACCTGCGCTCCATCTTCTACCGTACTGGTAGCAAGCCATTACTGGTAGAGAACTAATCCTTTTATGTCCTGAGGGTCAGGTGTTAATCCCATCACCCTGGAGCTGAAGGTCACATTGTCTTGTAGGTAGACTGGCCTAGTCCTGCTCAATGGGCACCAAATATCTGCTGGTAGCAGGAAACAGCAGGAAGCTGCTCTTTGTCTACATGTTTCTCCTTTTTTCATCCATTGAAATATAGTATTCTTCCTTTTTAATATTTCCTAGAATATTTCATTCTTCTAGGAGGGGGCGAGTGCACAACAAAGAACTGAAACTTAGGTTGTCTGATTGAAAATAGTGATATAAATACCGATGCTATCAGATCTTTTGCAATATCTGATGGGTACCATCTTCCTGTCAGCTAGTCAGCCATTACGTGGCATTAAATAATTGTGAAACCTTTTGGTGTTGCAGACTTGCATCCAGACGATTTTTTTTTTTTTAGAGCCAGCAAACGTGCCTTTTTCGGAGCTTTTGTTCAGAGTTTGAAGGCTCCTTACTGACAAGTGATTTGTTTCCATTAGAACAGACCTCGTTCTAGCCATCCGTGACCATGTTGCGTTTAGGGCTTTGTAACTAGCACGTCTCAACATTCCTAAAATCCCAGAGAGGATCTGAAAATAGAATAAGAAATGAGCATTTTAATGAAAAGCAAAGATTTATTTAAACAGTGCTGCCAGACTTTTAGGGATGCCACGGCCTTCTCTCCTCCTCCTCCTCCTCCTCCTCCTCCTCCTCCTCCTCCTCCTCCTCTTCCGCTGCTTCTTCTTCTTCTTCTTCTTCTTCTTCTTCTTCTTCTTCTTCTTCTTCTTCTTCTTCTTCTTCTTCTTCTTCTTTTCTATCCTATCCACAGGCTTGCACAAGATGAATTCAAACCCCCAGAGGTTTGCATTCCTTTTTCTATTTATAGGAGTCTCTTTTAAAAATGAAACAGGTGTCAGGTTGAATGAGAGTGCAGCAGGCTTGCATGTCTTTTATGGGAGGAAAAACATTGGGGGTGGGGTGGAGAGGAAGTCAATTAATATGGGGAATTGACAGATCAGTTGCTAAATCTGTCAAGCTACAGAATTGCAAAATGCAGGGCTCTGTACAGTACTACCTTTTTTTTAAAAAAAGTGCACTTATTATTTATTTATTTATTGGATTTGTATGCCGCCCCTCTCCGTAGACTTGGGGCGGCTAACAATAATAAAAACAACATGTAAATCCAATACTAAAACAACTAAAAAACCCTTATTGTAAAACTAATCATACATACAAACAAACGTACCATGCATAAATTGTAAATTCCTAGAGGGAAAGAGTATCTCAGTTCCCCCATGCCTGACGACAGAGGTGGGTTTTAAGGAGCTTACAAAAGGCGAGGAAGGCGGGGGCAATTCTAATCTCCAGGGGGAGTTGGTTCCAGAGGGCCGGGGCCACCACAGAGAAGGCTCTTCCCCCGGGCCCCGCCAAATGACATTGTTTAGTTGATGGGACCCGGAGAAGGCCCACTTTGTGGGACCTAACTGGTTGCTGGGATTCGTGCAGCAGAATTATTGGGTCTGCTTGCAAACTGCACCTCATTTATCACCTCCCGAGTGCCAGGTGTTTTGCATTTTGTTAAAAGCAGTGAATTGGCCCTTAATTGCAACATCATCCCCATTACTTGGCAGCAGTTTACTAGCACACTGTGGGCATGGCTTATGCATTTTCTTTCAACATCTTTCAGTGCAAAATGGGGGCTCTGGGGTGGAGCTCCTTTTTCGCTACCCCACTGCGTTTCCCCACTGTCCGTGCAGTAGCCCACCCTGATTATCTACTATATAAAGTGTGTGTACACATGCACACACAGCTCTTCTAAAATTATACACATTCCACCTCATTTACTGCGATAGAAAAACATACCCAGAGCCCAAAAGGGAATTTTTTAAAAAAAAAAATCTAAATTTTAGTACCGGTACTGCGTACCTGACCGTACCGATAAGAGCCCATTACTGCTTGGCAGCCTTCAAACCAGTGAAGGCCTCCCTGTTGCCGGTGTTCCTGATGATGGGCTCAGGGGCACACACATCTGGCGTATGCATGCACACACCGCTGTGGGATTCGGCTTCTGCACATGTTCAGGAAGCAAAATCTCATGTGAGGATACTCTCATGCATGAGATTTCACTCATGCCCTCATCACCTCAAGGTTCGACTACTGTAATGCTCTCTAAATGGGGCTACCTTTGAAAAATGTTCGGAAACTTCATATCGTGCAGAATGCAGCTGCGAGAGCAATCATGGGCTTCTCTAAATATGCCCATGTTTCACCAACACTCTGCAGTCTGCATTGGTTGCCGATCAGTTTCCGGTCACAATTCAAAGTGTTGGTTATGACCTATAAAGCCCTTCATGGCATCGGACCAGAATATCTCCGGGACCACCTTCTGCCGCACAAATCCCAGCGACCAGTTAGGTCCCACAGAGTTGGCCTTCTCCGGGTCCCGTCGACTAAACAATGTCGTCTGGTGGGACCCAGGGGAAGAGCCTTCTCTGTGGCGGCCTCGACCCTCTGGAACCAACTCCCCCCGGAGATTATGATTGCCCCCACCCTCCTTGCCTTTGGTAAACTCCTCAAAACCCACCTCTGCCGTCAGGCATGGGGGAATTGAGACATCTCCCCCAGGCCTATATAGTTTATGTGTGGTATGTTTGTGTGTATGTCTGGCTTTTTAAATAAGGTTTTTTTTAGATATTTTAAATATTAGATTTGTTATACATTTTTTTTATATTATTGCTGTAAGCCGCCCCGAGTCTACAGAGAGGGGCGGCATTCAAATAAATAGATAGATAGATAGATAGATAGATAGATAGATAGATAGATAGATAGATAGATAGATAGATAGATAGATAGATAGATAGATAAATCAATAGATAAATCAATAGATAAATCAATAGATAAATCAATAGATAAATCAATAGATCAATAGATCAATAGATCAATAGATCAATAGATCAATAGATCAATAGATCAATAAATCAATAAATCAATAAATCAATAAATCAATAAATCAATAAATCAATAAATCAATAAATCAATAAATCAATAAATCAATTTTGCCGATTTTTGGTGATTTATTTGCTTCCATGCCTGCGCGGAAACAAAAAACTGCTGAATCAGCGAAATCTCACACGCATGAGCAACCTTGCATGAGATTTCGCTTCCTGTGCATGCACAGAAGCTGAATCTTGCACGGGCATGCACATGCACGTGTCGGGGACATGGAGATGTGTGTGCATCTCCATTTTTCCAACCCGAATTGCACACCGGACCATCCATGCAGCAGCCCACTACTGCTACGAACATGCATGTGTTAGAGCAAAACTTCATTCCTGTCTACTCTAATGATGCCTTGTCATCAGTCATGCCTCTATGTCCTCCAAGGAAAGCAGAAAATTATTTAATAGTCCCCAAGCTATTAAAGTCTTATCTATCCCAATGGTTAAAAAACATAGTGGCAGAGACAAATAGATTTATCTTTTAAAATGACTCTTCTATATATCAATAGAAAGTAAAGACATTTTTCTTTTGACCATAGAGAATATATCACTATATTGCTCTGCAATTACTACATACTGAAGTCATTGATAGGTTTACAGTTCAGCTATTTAATTATCTTCCACATCTGTCAAACTGTAAATTTCAGATCCCACACATTTGAAAGTTTCTTCTTGTTGTATCCAAGGATTCTTAGTTTGTGCACCTACCAGTATTTGCTAAGTGTGATTTGATATTATGTGAATAAGCCTGAGAGTCAGTAATGGGCAGCCAATTTTTTTACTGCCACACTGTAGGTGTGGCTTATTTTGTTGATGGTCATGTGACTGGGTAGGAGTGGCTTGCTGGCCATGTGACCACGTGGGAGTGGCTTGGACGATCATCATCATTCAAGTGAATTGTTAAGTCCTCGACTTACAACCTCATCAGCGTCGCTCTCTGGGGTGACAAATTGCTTCACGTTTCCCGCGCTCTTCTTCTTGGGTCACCCCCTGCCTCAGGCTGGGTAGCTAGGTGAACGGGTGCTGATCAGCTGTTGAGAAAAGAGGGGGGTGGAAATGGGCCTCCTGCAACTCCTACAGGTGCTGGTCCCCTTCCGTTTTCCGAGGAGGAGGAGATGGATGGATGGAAGGGGGGATGGTCACCTGGAGCAGGGCACATAGCTTCATTTCCACCGGTGGAACTGTGTTCCACCCCATCCTGCTTGCTGCCCACCCCTGCTGATAGTGTGCATAAGTGCACCAGCATGCCTACTGTCCCTGTCCTACTGTTCCCTACTATTTATACTCATTTTTATGCATATACTTTATCTGTTTATATAGTAGAGTGGTACCTCTACCTAGGAACGCCTCTACTTACAAACTTTTCTAGATAAGAACCGGATGTTCAAGATTTTTTTGCCTCTTCTCAAGAACCATTTTCTACTTACAAACCCGAGCCTCTGACACTGTAACCGGAAAAGGCAGGAAGAAGCCTCCGTGGGGCCTCTCTAGGAATCTCCTGAGAGGAAACAGGTCCGGAAAAGGCGGGGAGAAGCCTCTGTGGGGCCTCTCTAGGAATCTCCTGTGGGGAAACAGAACCTCCACCAGCCCTGTGCTTTCTCCAATCGCACACATTATTTGCTTTTACATTGATTCCTATGGGAAAAATTGCTTCTTCTTACAAACGTTTCTACTTAAGAATCTGGTCATGGAACGAATTAAGTTCATAAGTAGAGGTACCACTGTACTTATATATTATATTCATACTTATAATTTTTTTCTCATACATGTTTGTCAAACTAAAATAGAAGAAAAAATTCTGTTTCTTTAGTTATGCGATAAAATTCTCCCCTTGTTTTCTGGAGGTTGCTCTTTTCTTTTCAGTAATCCAAAACCCATTGAGATGGAACTGCTAAATAGATGCGCAGTTTGACTGACAGTGCTAGAACCTGTCTCAAAACACCTCCTGCCTTCCATTTCTACTCAAATGATTGAAAACAAACAATAAAATACCATTCACAGAACTCCCTGCTCCCAAGAACATAACATAATGTCTCTCCAGTCTAGTTTCTATGATTATTTTTGCTTTACTTAACCGAGGGTATTAGCTCTACAATTACCTTAAGCAAGCACTTGGCATATGGTAAATAGCCAATCAATAAGGATAAAAACAGAAGCGCAGTGAGATTGTCACCTTCTATTCCTGCACTATCCTTGAAGGATTAATTTGAGTTAACAACAAGCCACACTCTTCATTATGCCTCTTTCTCAAGTGGCATTTGGCAAATTAAGTTTTTAACTACTTATGTTTGTCTAGTGTATGTCATATTTGCATGGCACAAAGAGACAATGAGTGAATGATCGACTGCCTGGAGAAAAGCAGTGTTAATTTCTACCAAATTATCGCTGTTCCTTCAATGATCATGGCTTAATTGCTACTATCTCAGGCTTTGAAGTGGTGTGGGGGGGAGGGTGTCAAACATTTCATATGCATTTCCTTGCTTGTACAATTGTGACATTCTCAAGAGGACTTAAAATAGTTTCATTTATTTCTTTTCAGTTTCTGTGAACTGAAACCATCTTAGTGATAATATTGAACCCAAGAATGACCTCACTAATCAGTTTCATGTAAATGATCAACAGGGGAAGAGATGTGAGGCACCCCACCAATGAGAGCCTGTAAAAGTAATCTCTTCCCCCATCGACAAACACCAACTGAAATCAACCATAGACAGAGGGAAGTGAACCACTGCAACAGTGTTTCATACTCCTATCCTCCACAAGCACTTTAGAAAGCTATAATAGTCAATGGCAAACCACTGAGAGATCATGGAACACAGGATGAATGCACCATTCCCATCCAAGTCCACCAAAGGTCATCAACAGGTTCTAACCAGCACTGTCTCCAGATTATATACAGGTAATCTTTGTTTAGCAATAGCTGTCAGGGTTCCAGGTAACACCCCCAATGCAAGAAGACTCCAAGGCTAGGAGTTCCTTAAAATTCCACTTTATTAGAGATGTCATATTGACACATCTGGGAAACCCTGAATCTGAATGCTTCCAGGTTTTTTCCATCCAAAAGAATGTGCAAGACACACATGTCCATCACATGGTCCAATCAATGCACCATCCCAACTGGAGGTGCCTCCCAGGCATGCCAATCCAGGTGCAGGCCAAATGTCCTTGGTCTCAGTGAAAGGTATGTTGTTATGGCCATAGTTCCCTCTAAGCTGAGCAGTGAGCAATCGCTCACTTAAAAATCATCATCAACTCAGAGTTTTCCAAACCTGCCCAGAAGCGGAGAGGGAAAGAGTGAGAGGGAAGGAGAGAGAGAGGAAGAGAGAGAAACAGATAGAAAAAAGAGGGGAAGAAAAAGAAAAAGAAAAAGAATGGGAGTAAGGAAGAGAGAAAGAAAATCAAAATCTAGTTTGAAACTAGTTCAACTATTTAAGTGGCATTTTGATATTGATAGAGTTGCCCTATTATGAGCTCAATGTTATAGACACACAGTACAGTATTTTATTTTGAAATTCTCTGAGGCAAAACAGGGTGGGTTTTTAATTTATTTATTTGTTTGTTTGTTTATTTATTTATTTATTATTTCTGTGCCGCCCAGTTCCAAAGGGATTGCCGCTCAGACACTATACTTTTCCGCCCACCCCCCCAAAAAATTAGAGGGAACACTGGTTATGGCTCTTTGCAACTCAATGCAACACCATCCCTCTCAGTTTCCCACAGCACTAAGTGTGGCAGCCCTGCAAATCCAAAGAAAAAGATGGCCTCCAGGGCTGACAATAGCATTTACATTTACAGCCCTCTCTAATGTTGTGTTAATACCATTTTATAATGCCTTGATAAGGCCACACTTGCAACACTACATTCACTTTTGGTCATCACAATGCAAAAAGGAAGTTGAGACTCTAGAAAAAGTGCAGAGGAGAGTGACAAAGATGATTAGGGGACTGGAGGCTAAAATATATGAAGAACGGTTGCAGGAACTGAGTATGTCTCGTTTAATGAAAAGAAGGACCAGGAGAGACATGAAAGCAGTGTTCCAATATCTCAGGGATTGCCACAAAGAAGAGGGAGTCAACCCATTCTCCAAAGCGATGGGTGGAAACTAAACAAGGAGAGAAGTAACTTAGAACTAAGGGAAAATTTCCTGACCGTTAGAACAATTAACCAGTGGAACAGCTTGCCTCCAGAAGTTGTGAATACTCCAACACTGGAAGTTTTTAAGAAGATGTTGGATAACCATTTGTGTGAAGTAGTGTTTCCTGCCTAAGCAGGGGGTTGGACTAGAATACCTCCAAGGTCCCTTCCAAAGTTGTTGTTGTTGTTGTTGTTGTTGTTATTATTATTATTATTTATTTATTATTATTATTATGGAGTCAGCATATTGCCCCCAACAATTTGGGTGTTCATTTTACTCACCTTGGAAGAATGGAAGGTTGAGTTAACCTTGAGCCTGGTGAGAGTTGAACTACCAAATTGCAGTCAGTAGGCAGACAGCAGAAGTAGCCTGCAGTACTGCACTCTAACCACTGTGCCACCACGGCTCATGTGATCACAATTGGCACCAGCAATTCAGTCAAGCGACATGGAAACTAAGTGAAACTGAAACTGTGCTTATGTTCTTACTTCAGCTTTCCTTTCCTTTCCAGACCAGCAAAGGTGGTAAGTATGAGGATTGGTCACAAACCAATTACACCACCATTGTAACTATGAATGGTCACACTGCAATGCACTCGCTAAACAAGGACTACCTGTACAAATTTGAAAGCTGACTGAAACAGGTCCAGAAGAGAAACAATGGAATAGAAACCATAATTATCTAACATAGGAGTATCTGCTAGCCAGCCCACCATCTCTCTCAAAGAGCAGATATCTCCTCAGGGACAAATCCTTTTAACAACAGTTTGACAGCCTAGGAGAGATCAGATCCAAAAATTGGTTTCTAGGCTAAGAGACAGGCAAGTTCACTTCCTTACCATCAGATTCAAACTCAGTCAGTCCAGGTAACTGCACAGGATTGTGCCTTGTGGAGCTCATTTAACACGCCCAGGTGGAGTCCAAATCTACACAAGTGTTTTAGTCAAATAAAATATACCTCCAATTTGTGATGGAGTTACCATTACTCCAGGAGACAGGGTCTTCCACTGCTTAATTGCTCTGGTTTTAGGAAATTCCTTTTTATTTCGCATTTAGATCTCTCTATAAAGCTTTCATCTGCTGGTTCTTCTCCTACTCTCAGCCACCATAGAGAATAAATCCAGACTTTCTTCCCTAGAACGTCCCTTCAAGTCCCTAGAACGTCCCTTCAAGTCCCTAGAATGTCCCTTCAAGGGTTGCTATCATGTCTTCCCTTAGACTTATCTTTAGGCTGAACTTATTTATCTAGTTTATATGGCTGCCCACCTAGTAGAAAGTGACTCTAGGTAACAAAGAGTCCAATGAATGCTACAATGAAAAAATAAATATGTACTAAAAATTACCTAAAAGCATTATATAATAATGATTTTTAAAGCATTAAAAACTAAACACAGAATTAAAAGGGTGAAAGAACATGAATAGAGATAAGGTAAACATATCAGAACTTTTAACTGTTTTTAATAGGATTTAGTATTCAAGCTCCTCATAATCTTGGATTCTGTTCTCTGCACACTTTCCAATTCCTCAGCATCCTTCTTATATTGTGGCACACGGTACTGGACACGGTAAACCTGGTGCTGTCTGACCAGTGCAGGATAAAGTAGAACTATCACTATCTGTGATCTTGACGTTCTTCTCTGTTAATGCAGCTCAAGATTGCTTTGTTTCATTTTGTTTGACTGCTGGCATGTGCTTAATAAATGGTTACCAGAACATCCAGATCCTTCTGATAAATACTAGGATAAGTACTTCCCATCCTGTACCTACATTGTTAAATACCATTTTGTCAGATAGAGTTCATGTTGTAGTCCAGATCCTTTTGAATCTTGAGCCTGCCTTCTGTGTTGTTAGATCATGTGCCTGGCAGAGTTGCTCAATCGATTGCAAATTCATCTGATACTGGGACCCTCATCCCACACTGTTATCTGCTATCAAAATAAACACGACAGGACTCTTTATTAACTGATTTGCTGAAGTCTAAATACATTATATCTACACTACACTATATCTACAACATTCCCTTTGAGGATTAGTCTAGTCACTTTGTCAAAAAGCAGTAATTTATTTTTAATAAACTCATGCTGGCTTCTACTAATCACTTTCTTTCTTTTTAGGTGATTTTTAAGTTTGATTATCTTTTCTAGGCCAGGTGCTGATGCCAATCAAGCTGATTGGCTTGTGGCTTCCTGTACTTATTCTCTTTTAAAAGGCTTAGAATAACATTGTTTTCCAGTCTTCTGGACCATGTGGACATTCCAAGGGATGGGTTCTAATTTCTAACTTACCTTCCTTCTGTGTCTCTTGGGCATGCCTTGTGGGCACACCTCATAGCAGAGTGCTAAAAAATCAAAAAACAAGATGGTAACCAGAGGCACAGTGCCAAAAACTCCTGAGCATGCCCAGAATATTTTTTTAACCCCCCTCCCAATTTAAAAAAAAGATGGTGGTGCCCACAAACTGGGATTGACCAAACCAGTTCTGTGATGTTGTTGTGACATCACCAGTGGATCATTACTGGTTCAGGCGAACCAGTCCAAACCAGGAGGAATCCACCTCTGGACATTCCCTTCCAATTCTACTTCCTCAGCCATTTCTGTCCCATTTGTGTTGTCTAGTATAGCTGATCCCCCAGTTTTTTCCTCCATCTTTTGTATAATAATAAAAAATCTATTGTGTTTTCCACTTGCTGAAGACTTTGATTCTTAGCTGATGTGGGGGTAGGTGAAATCTTTCATTTTAAAATACTATATGTTGTGTTCATTTAAAGAAATCACAGAAAATCTATGATTGGTTAAGACGCAGCTAAGTTTAGGTTGCCCCCAAAAACAAACGGTTGTCAGTTAAAAAAGCCCGCGCATAAGTAAAGGTATAAATAGGGCAACCGATTAGCCGTTGCCCTTGTTGGGAATTGCTATTGAGAGGAACAGCTGGTTATTATGCTCTGTTAATAAACAATGGTTGAAGGAACAACAGTCTCCGGTGCAGTGATTTAACAGTGGCGATTTAACAATATATTTCCTTGACACCACAGCCATTTCATCTATATCTTCTATTGGTTGGGTGGCTTGTAGTGCACAATAATGACATTGTTGCGGCTTTTCTCAATTCAGCCAGGAAATCATTTAGGCTTTCTCGATCCCTGTTACAGACATTGCAGAACTTGAACTGGCTTACAAATTTTGATGGTGCCGGATCATAGTGCCTCTTGAGCACCTCTTGTAATTTCATCCAAGCGACTGTTTCTGTTGTTTCAGGCTACATTAAAGCAACAGTCCTATTGATAACCTTCAGCCCACAATGGCTGAGGAACACGTCGCTTTTCCGGTTGTCAGGAAGATCTTTCATATCATTTGCACCCAGGAAACAATGAAATCTTGCCATAGAGGTTTCATTGTCTGCATCAAATGGGGTCGGCAGATAGTAAAGGGACATAGAGAGGACTTGTTTCCCTTGTTCAGCTTTTGAATTTGGCACCTCGTGGTTGGTCTCTTCTTTCTGGTTAGGATGGCTTTTATTCAAAATTCACTTCAGTATCCGACTCTCGTTGCTAGATGGTTTAGTGGCTTCAGCTCTTAATTGGTTATAGCTAGCAAACATCAGCAAGGCCCTGCTATAGGTAGGGGTTTAAATTGGGAGCCCTTCAGCTCAGGAGCCAATCAGATTTTACCTGTTTGAGTTCCTGGTCAGACTGGAGTGAAAACGTCCCAGATTCTCAGGACATAACAGTTCTCATCTGAAAGATTTATTTTATTTATTTATTTATTTTGTCCAATACATAATACACATTGAAGAGAATAGATATGTAATAATATAAATAAAGAAAAGAATAAAAGAAAAGATATAAAAGTATAGGTGAACATATTTGAAAGGAAGAAAAGATAAAGGAGAGACAATTGGACAGGGGACGGAAGGCACACTGGTGCACTTATGCACGCCCCTTTCTGACCTCTAAGGAACCTGGAGAGGTCAATCGTGGATAGTCTAAGGGAAAAATGTTGGGGGTTAGAGGTTGACACTACTGAGTCAGGTAATGAGTTCCACACTTCGACAACTCAGTTGCTGAAGTCATATTTTTTACAGTCAAGTTTGGAGTAGTTAATATTAAGTTTGAATCTGTTGCGTGCTCTTGTGTTGTTGCGATGGAAGCTGAAGTAGTCATTGACAGGTAGAATATTGCAGCATATGATCTTGTGGGCAATACTTAGATCGTGTTTTAGGCGACGTAGTTCTAAGCTTTCTAGACCTAGGATTGATAGTCTGCTTTCGTAAGGTATTCTGTTTCGAGTGGAGGAGTGAAGGACTCTTCTGGTGAAGATGAATGAGAGCATATGAATAAAAGTCTAAATCAACATCTATTCTGGTTCAAGAATATGGGAAGCTCGAATGGGGGTAAGGGACACCAAGCATCTTTATATCTACAAAAAGGTGCAGTTGCTTTACTCAAGGTCCCACTGCACTTACATAATACCCAATGAATAGAACTCTGAAATAGGTATTGCATTTGTTTCCCTGTAGTCAAATGAACCTACTGAACCATGCCCCATACTAGACAGGATTCTGAGAAATGATGTAAATAGAGCTGACCTTCTATTTACCAACTGCCTCTGTAAAGACCTGTATCATACTAAACATGTTGGCAGGCAAATAAGAGTTTGGCAGGGTCAAAACACTGCACAAGAGACTACTAAAGGTCTAGGCTGATTATAACAGGTTTTCAATAATCTCAACAAGTGTTTCTGGAAATTAGTCATAATTACTTGTACTCTTGTAGCCAAGCTGGCAGGAATGCATACTGGCACAAATTGCCCAGCCATTATTGCTGATTCCTGTTCTTAGAATATCTGGTTTAGTCAACTGACAAATTGCTTAATAGACAGGTAGCAATTTCAGAGGTGCCCATACCTGTAGTTGTCAGTCAGGCTATTTCTGTATTCAGCTTAACACTCTTCTGAAAGAGAGCTACCCTGTCCACAAAAATAGTCTGAATAATAAGATGCAGAAGAGGAATATAAGATGAAGCAGGAAGGAACAATTAATAACAACACGGCTTCATCTTTAATTAATGGTGCAAGGAAATATAGTGTTGATGATGTGTTGCTGTAGATAGCAGCACCTAAAATATCTGGTAGAGTGGGCAGTGTGGCATAGGAATAAGCAAAATGGCAAGCTCTGAATAATGAACACAATATAATGTATTGTCACCAAACTCTTGGTTGACAGAAGCAGTGGATGTCCTATGACAATGATGGCAAACCTTTTTTTCCTCGGGTGCTAAAAGAGCATAGGTGAGTGCTATTGCACGCGCCCGAGTGCCCACATCCATAGTTCAGTGCCTGGGGAGGGTACAGTTTTCCCTGCCCCCCAGAAGCCCTCTGGAGGCCAGAAACAGCCTGTTTCTCAACTTCTGGTGGGCCCAGTAGGCTCGTGTTTCACCCTCCCCAGGCTCAAAGGCTCCCTTGGAGCTGTGGGAGGGTAAAAATGCCCTCTCCGATCCTTCTGGAAGCTCTCTGCAAGCCAAAATTGCCCTCCAGAGCCTCTGTGTGAGCCAAAAATCAGCTGGCTAGCACACACATGCATGTTGGAGCTGAGCTAGGGCAACAGCTCGTGTGCCAGTAGATATGACTCCACGTGCCACCTGTGGCACCTCTGCCATAGGTTCGCCATCACTGTCCTATGACAACATGGCATTCATTGGTGACAATATGAACAACAATCCTTCTTTCCCAGTTGAAATCATCCTACTGGGAAGCACAAACCTAGCATTCTCAGGAAGCTTGGTTTCAGACTGGGATATAACATGTTTACTGATGACATCTGGCAGAACTGGGTTGTGGGTGATACAACCACCCTTGTGTGCTCCATGATGTCTCACTAGCCATTGATATCTTTTGTCATGATATCCTTCTGGACCAACTGCAGATTCAAGGAGTTGGAGACACTGTATTATGGTGATTCACTTCCTTTCTCTGCAGTCAGTATTGATGAAGGCAAATGTCACATTCCTGGCCGCTAATCTGTATTCAGTGTCCTGCCACAATGTCTAGAGGCTGTGAGGGTAAGTATGGGAAAGAACTGATTCAAGATTAATCTTGCCAAGACCATGTAACCATGATTTTGCTACCCAGTCTGGGAATTTTCCATCTTTAATATTGGGAGGTTTTATTTATTACATTTATTTATTTATTATTATTGAAACAGACCTTGCAGGTCATCTAATCCAATCCCATGCTCAACCAGGAATCCTACACCACCTCAGTCAGATGGCATTCCAATCTCCTCTTTAATATGTCGAGTGTTGGGGCATTCACAACCTCCGCTGGCAGGCCATTCCATTGGTTGATGGAATGACCTGCCAGTGTCAGAAAGTTCTTTCCAGGTTGAATCTTTCCTTTTTTTTTTTTTTCCCAATTTTTTTTATTATTTTTCATAAAATAGACATACAGACATACAAACATTAAACATAGAGTGGGGATGTATTTCCCCGCTTTTTTTGAAAGTATACATTCAAATAGAAAAAAGAATACATAATCAAACATTTGTTAAATGTTAAAAAGTCTAGTAAAAAATTTTCAAATCTTAAATGCAATGTTAGTACGGTATAAGTAAAAATTCTTAATATGTTGTTTATGTGTAATATATTCATCTAATCAGACATTTAAACAAGTCTCAGTTACTAAACATACATAAAACAGAATTCTTAATATATTGCTTGTGAATAAACTATTATATCATGATCATCAACAAATACATTTGGACTAATATTAATATTGTTATTATCTAAATAAAAACAGATATATCTCTTATTTTTTCTTATCTAACCATTTATATGTATTATTCCATGTTTCATAAAATTTAGTATCTTCTTGATCGTTTAATCGTCTTGTCATCATATCCATTTCGGCGCAATCTAATATTTTAGCTATAACATCTTCTTTCTTGGGGATTTCCTCCCCCTTCCAGTTTTGCGCATATATTATTCTAGCCGCAGTTAATATGTGTATGATTAAATAAAGAGTTTCTTTCTTATAAGTCTGTTTGGTAATTCCTAATAAGTAAAATTCCGGGGTGTTATCTATATCATGCTTTAATATTTCTTTTAATATGTTCTCAATCATCTTCCAATAAATTTTAGCTTTACCACAT
Organism: Erythrolamprus reginae; assembly: GCF_031021105.1. Taxonomy (NCBI): domain Eukaryota; kingdom Metazoa; phylum Chordata; class Lepidosauria; order Squamata; family Dipsadidae; genus Erythrolamprus; species Erythrolamprus reginae. The sequence continues at coordinate 286,482,319 of NC_091951.1, forward strand.
GTCCACCATTGATGGTAATAAGTTCCTATATCTTTCTTGCATTTCCAACATAGTGGGGATGTTTTAGGAAACATTTTTGCTATCCTGTTTGGTGGGAGATGCCATCTATAAAACATTTTAATTTGGTTTTCTTTTAATGAAACTGACTTGGTCATTTTCCAGTTATTAATCCAAACTTTTTCCCAAGTATCTATATCTATTTCCTTACCTATATTTATGCACCATCTTATCATAGTATCTTTTAAAGTCAACTCTATATTTTTGTGAGCGATAAGAAATTTATATATTTTCCCTATCATTTTTACTGGATTGGTGGTAATTAAATTACTTAACAAATTCTTACTTTTATTAAAGATGTAAAGAGTTTTATCCTTCTGGTATCTGGATCGAATCTGGGCATAATGCCACCAGTCTATTATTATCCCTTCTTCTTGTAATTTATTCCTAGATTTTAGGTTCATCTGGTCATTTAATAGTTCTTTATATCTATAAAATATTTTCGTGTCTTTTATAGACTTTGGATGTGTTATTGCTTCTAAGGGGGCTATCCATTCTGGAACATTTAAAAAGTGGTTTTTCTTTATGTCTTTCCAAACCTCTAGTAGATACTTCCTTAATGTGTGTCTTTTAAAATATGAGTGATTTTTTTCCTTATCATACCATATAAATGCATGCCAACCCAACATGAGGTCATGTCCTTCTAAATTTAATATTCTTTTATTGTCTAAGGTTATCCAATCTTTAATCCATGTTAAGGTGGCGGCCTGGTAATATAATTTCCAGTTTGGAAGACCAAATCCTCCTCTTTCTTTAATGTCTTCCAAACAATTTATTTTTATCCTTGCTTTTTTCCCTTGCCATATAAATTTTTTAACTAAATTTGTCAAGGTTCTAAAAAAAGTTCCCCCTGGATTTATTGGAATTACCTGAAAAAGAAATAAAACCTTAGGCAAAATATTCATCTTAATTGTAGCAATTCTTCCTAAAAATGATATTTTCAGGTTGTTCCACGTTTCTAAATCTTTTTTAATTTCTGATAATAATTTTGTATAGTTATCATTTTTTAGTGTTATTGTTTTCGCTGTTAAGTTTATTCCTAAATATTTTACTTTCTTTACGGTTTTTATTCCAGAAATATTTTCTAATTTAGTTTCTTGTATTTTATTCATATTTTTAGTTAAGAAAGAAGTTTTGCTTTTATTTATCTTTAAGCCTGCTACCTTTCCGTATTGTTCAATAGTTTGCAATAAAGAAGGAACTGTTGTTATTGGTTCTTCAATTATAAACGTTAAGTCATCTGCAAAAGCTTGAAGTTTGTAAGTTTCATCTCCTATAGTTAAACCTTTTATTTCAGAATCCGCTCTTATTTTAATTAATAAAGTTTCAAGTGTCATAATAAATAACAATGGTGATATAGGACATCCTTGACGAACTCCCTTATTTATATCAAGTGTTTGTAATTGGTTATTATTTAATATTAGCTTAGTCGTTTGTTTTGAATATATAGTATCTATTAAATTAACAAATTTTGGGCCAAATCTCATTTTGTTTAATTGCATTTTTATAAATGTCCAGTTGACGTTGTCAAAGGCCTTTTGAGCATCTAAAAACATTAAAGATGCTGTCTTATCTGAATGTTGTTCATAGTATTCTAATGTGTTTATTACTGTTCTGAGATTGTTTTTAATTTGTCGCCCTGGTAGAAATCCGTTTTGGTCTTGGTGTATTATTCCATTTATAATTCTTTTAAGTCTATCTGCATAAATGGCAATAAATATTTTATAATCTACATTTAATAAAGATATGGGTCTATAATTTTTGATTTTTACTGGGTCAGTGCCGGATTTGTGTATTAAAGTTGTCAACGATTCTGACCAAGATTTCGGAATTTTACCTTCAAGTCTACATAAATTAAAAGTTTCTAACATATGGTTTCTTACTATTTCGTTTTCTATCTTGTACCATTCTGCCGGTATAGCATCTGGACCAGTGGCCTTGTTATTTTTCTGTTTTTTAATTATGGTTAGGAGTTCTTCCATTGTTATTGGTCCATCCAACATAGTCTGTTGATCTTCTGTTATTTGTGGTAATTTTGAAGCCTGTAAATAATTAAAAACTTCATCTTCACTGACATTGTCTTTGGCATAAAGATCTTTATAAAAATTATAAACAATATCCGCCTTTCCTTCTGTATCATATTTTATTGTACCATCTTTATCTTCTAATTTTTTTATCAATTTGGATTGACTCTGCTTCCTAAGTTTATAAGCTAACCATCTGCCTGGTTTATTTGCATGTTCAAAATAATGTTGTTTTGCTCTTTTAATTTTTTCAGTTATTTGATTTTGTTCTATAATTCTAATTTTATGTTTAATTACATTTGTTTCTGTTTTAAAATCTCTGTTCTTGGTGTGTTGCTGCGATGCAAATTCCAGTTGTTTTAATTCCTTTATTAATTGTACATACTTTAATTTATTTTCCTTGTTGTATTTTGCTATATAGGATATTGTTAACCCTCTTATATAAGCTTTGAGTGTATCCCATAGATTCTGTGGAGTGGTGTCTGGAGTTTTATTAATTTCAAGAAATATTTTTAATTCCTTTTCGATCCAATCCTTATATTTCTTTCCTTGGTCAGGTTCTATCTGTTGCTCCTGGTCTGGCCGCTGGTGCTCTGGAAAATAGTGTGACTCCCTCCTTTCTGTGGCAACCCCTCAAGTACCTGTATACTACTATCAAGTCCCCTCTGGCCCTCCTTTTTGGTAAACTATCCATGCCCAGTTCCAGTAACCTCTCTTCGTATGTCTTGGTTTCAAGTCCCTTTATCATTTTGGTTGCTCTCTTCTGTACCTTTTGCAGTGTTTATATGTCCCTTTTGAAGTGAGGTGACCAGAATTGAATGCAGTACTCCAGGTGTGGTCTGACTAGGGCATTATATAGTGGTATTAGTGCTTCCCTAGTCTTGGAGTGTATCCCTCTATTGATGCAGCTTATGATTGTGTTGGCTTTTTTAGTTGCTGTGTTGCATATCAGGCTGGTAAACACTCTAGGAGCCATCTTGGATTCATACCTCCTACAAAACCATAGAAATGGTGGTAGATTTTAAGAAAAACCCGCTCATACTTCCACCTTTTACAATACTAGACAACACAGTATCAACAGTAGAGACCTTCAAATTTCTAGATTCGATCATATCATAAAATCTAAAATGGATATCTAACATTAAAAAGCACAACAAAGAATGTTCTTTCTGCGCCAACTCAGAAAGCTCAGTTCTGATACAGTTCTACAGAGGAATTTTGAGTCTGTCATCTGCACCACTATAACTGTCTGGTTTGGGTCTGCAACCCAAGAGGACAACACAGACTTCAGAGGATAATCAGAACTGCAGAAAAAACAATTGCTACCAACCTGCTTTCCATTGAGGACCTGTATACTGCACGAGTCAAAAAGAGGGCTGTGAAAATATTTACAGACCCCTCACATCCTGGACACAAACTGATTCTATTCTATTCTATTCTATTCTATTCCATTCCATTCCATTCCATTCCATTCTATTCTATTCTATTCTAGCAGGGTGGGACTTGGCCAAGGGTGCCTATGCACAAATTCATGTAATATAATATCCTGTTGTAAACTGTCCAGAGTTATTATGAATAGTGAAACAAGAGGCATATAAATTAAATTAAGCTAAATTAAATTAATTCAAATTGAATTAAATAATGTACTAGTTGGATCGTCGCAGGATCAGGAGGCCTTCTTGGTAGTCATTTATGCCCTAGGCATCTCATAGTTGGATAACTGCAATGGTTTTTACATGTAACCTCTCTTGAAGACCACTCAGTGGCTATACAGTACAATATGTCTGGTATGCTCAGTCATGCCATTGTAATATGAGCTGCACTGATTGCAATGAATTTCCAATTATAATTCAACATGCTGGATATGATCTAAAAAGTCCATCATGGCATAGAGCCAGATTATTTGAAGGCCTGCCTATTTTCCATGACTTCAGCCATCTTCTATAAGATCTGGCAGAACTGATGAATTTCAGGTTCCCTCAATTAAACCATGTCATCTATAGTAATAGAACCTAGAAAGCATGCCTTCTTTAAAACCTTGGCTGCTCTTCTTTATGATAAGGTAGTCATGAAACCCTACTCACTGTATTATTTATGTATTATGTACTCTTTATTTCCCACAAAGAACACAAAACAACTAGGTGATTGTTGAAACCATGTTGTGAGCAATCCCATAAAACATCCATTTGAAGAAAAGAGTAGCTTCGCCATTCAGAAAAAGTTTGTTTACAGGAGTCTCAAAACACTTGTTATTTTTGATAGCAAGCAAACCCATAAAGATCAAATCAAAGCAATATGTCCAAGAGTCTAAATTCAAGACAGAAGTGTGTGTCAGAATTCAAACAATACATTACTCATTGGAACCACAATTTTTGCTTGACTAGCAAAGTATGAAGTGAAACAAATATAACCAAAATAATGATTTAGCTTTACTAGATAAATGGTCAAAGCAATGGAAACTGCAGTTTAATGTTTCCAAATGTAAAATAATGCACTTGGGGAAAAGGAATCCTCAATCTGAGTATTGTATTGGCAGTTCTGTGTTAGCAAAAACTTCAGAAGAAAAGGATTTAGGGGTAATGATTTCAGACAGTCTCAAAATGGGTGAACAGTGCAATCAGGCGGTAGGGAAAGCAAGTAGGATGCTTGGCTGCATAGCTAGAGGTATAACAAGCAGGAAGAGGGAGATTATGATCCCGCTATATAGAGTGCTGGTGAGACCACATTTGGAATACTGTATTCAGTTCTGGAGACCTCACCTACAAAAAGATATTGACAAAATTGAACTGGTCCAAAGACGGGCTACAAGAATGGTGGAAGGTCTTAAGCATAAAACGTATCAGGAAAGACTTAATGAACTCAATCTGTATAGTCTGGAGGACAGAAGGAAAAGGGGGGACATGATTGAAACATTTAAATACGTTAAAGGGTTAAATAAGGTCCATGAGGGAAGTGTTTTTAATAGGAAAGTGAACACAAGAACAAGGGGACACAATCTGAAGTTAGTTGGGGGAAAGATCAAAAACAACATGAGAAAATATTATAAGAGTTGTAGATCCTTGGAACAAACTTCCAGCAGACGTGGTAGATAAATCCACAGTAACTGAATTTAATCATGCCTGGGATAAACATATATCCATCCTAAGATAAAATACAGAAAATAGTATAAGGGCAGACTAGATGGACCATGAGGTCTTTTTCTGCCGTCAGACTTCTATGTTTCTATTGAATAACAGGCAGAATAAAAACATAAAGAAGTCCCCGCAGATTTTATTCTGCTAGTCATTCCGGCAAGAGGAGGCAGCGCTGATCTCCATTTCAAAGCCACTGAGCCAGCATCATCCAAAGACATTTCTACGGTCATGCGGCATGATGTTGTGGAGTGCTACCAAGGTAGTACTTATTTTTCTACTCGCATGGTTTCAAACTGCTAGGTTGGCACGAGCTGGGGCGAGGATGGTAGCTCACCTCATCACATGGTGCTTGGGTCTCAAACTTGGGATCTCAGCTTTCCAGCTGACAAGTCCAGTGATTAACCAGTGAGCCACTGCGCTGCTCACAAAGTACAGTTGGGGAACCTTAAATGAAAAATTATGTTTGCTCAAACAAGATAATTCTCAATCTGCTAGATAGAGTGAATGGGGGAGGCAGACAGAAGTGGCCTCAAAACAAACAGCACTTTATTTGACAACTATTTACAACCCAACAAAAGCTCTGTCTGACAGCCAGCCCTTTTATGGGGAGCTGCCAGACAATCTAGCCAATCAGCAGTCAGTATTATTCCCTCCAGAATGGAGGACCTGACTGAAGCCTATGTGCCTCAGTCAGAGAATGTAACACAATCTCGTAATGTTACGCATGCCAAAGATTAAGGCATCAGTGAGACGAGCCTCTGGATTATTGAATTGGCATTTAGAGAGAACAGTTCTGAGGCGAGTCGCGAACTGATTGATCGTTTCCCCCTCTGCTTGTGACATCCAGGAGAATTGATGGCGAAAAACTCTAGCTGGCTTCGTAGGCTTGAAGTGAGCGGCTAGCTTGGATGAGAGAGTGTCCCAGGAAACTGAGTTCCACAGTTCAGGGTCAGTGAGGGTTTCTGCCAGCTCAAAAATCTGTGTGCCACAGTAATTGAGGAAAAGGGCATGCTTGTGGCCGCTGTCGGCGTCTTTCATGCCGGCCGCTTCCAAAAATATTTCAAACTTCGCCATGTAGGCTGTCCAGGTCATTCTTTCTGGGTCAAAGAATTCAGGTGGCTGGACTACCGATGGAATAGCCATGATAGCAAACGGAGGGTCGGTTTCCTCGTCGCCAATGTAATAACTCTCAAAGCAAGGTTGAATCAAGCAAGGTTTATTTCGCTAACAGGACAAGGAAGTCAATTCAGTCAAGAAGCAATGGAGTATTGAGAGCTCTACACAATGACAGTTCTCCTATTTATACAATCTAGCCCAGCAACAGGGCAGTTTTACAAAGATACATTTTAAGTACCAAAAGAAGGCAACCAATCAACATGCAATAAACAAATCTGAACTTTTGACTTTTACCCTGTCTGGGTAGGTCACCCAGGCAAATATCTAACACAATCCATCTCCAAAATGGCATAATAATTGATCTCTGATTCTTCTTGTGTGAGTTTATGCCCTCAGAAGCTCTTTGGGCTATGCAAAATTTAACAACAACAACAGAGTTGGAAGAGACCTTGGAGGTCTTTTAGTCCAACCTCCTGCTTAGGCAGGGAAGTCTACACTACTTCAGACAGATGGTTATCCAACATCTGCTTTAAAACTTCCAGTGTTGGAGCATTCACAACTTCTGGAGGCAAGAGGTTCCACTGATTAATTGTTCTGACTGTCAGGAAATTTCTCCTTAGTTATAAGTTACTTCTCTCCTTGTTTAGTTTCCAACCATTGCTTTTTTTTCTACCCTCAGGTTCTTTGGAGAATAGGTTCACTCCTTCTTCTTTGTGGCAATCCCTGAGATATTGGAATACTGCTTTATTAAACTAACCATCTCCAATTCCTGAAACCATTCTCCCGACCACACCTGGAGTACTGCATTCAGTTCTAGTCACCACATTTCAAAAGAGACATTGAAACTCTGGAGAAGGTGCAAAAAAGAGCAATCAAGATGATTAAGGGATTGGAAACCAAGACTTACGAAGAGAGACTGAGGGAACTGGGCATGGATAGCCTAGAGAAAAGGAGGGCCAGAGCAGACATGATAGCAGTCTACAAGTATACGAGGGGATGTCACAGAGAGGAGGGGATCACTTTATTCTTCAGGGCACCAGAGGGCCAGAAGAGGAACAACAGCTGGAAGCTGACCAAGGAGAGATTCAACATGGAGATAAGGAGGAACTTCCTGACAGTCAGAGCGATCAACCAATGGAACAAGCTACCAGCGGACGTTGTGAACTCCAACACTCTGGACATTTTTAAGAGAAGATTGAACTGCCACTTGACTGGTGTGCTATAGGGTTCCTGCTTGGGCAGGGGGTTGAACTCGATGGCCTTCATCGTCCCTTTCAACTCTAACAATCAATCAATCAATCAATCAATCAATCAATCAATATGTTTTAGCCTCTAATCCCCTAATCAAATTTCTGGGACTATCATTTAATATCGGTTAACAAAATGCAGTTCCATTCAGGAAACACATCAATGTTAAAAGTACATCTTCCATGGATACTGGAAAAGGGTTTGCATGTACCTAAAAGCATAATGTCATGTCATCTTAACAGAGAAAGAGTTATGTAAAATCAGAAGTGCAAAAAAAACAAACCCAGAAAAAACCAAACCCAAGGCAATCATAATGATTCATTGCCATTTTTGCTTTTTCTTTTCTTCTTACAAACAAGGTTGCATAATCCTCACGGCAATTATATAAAAGCAAGTTGAGGTTTCTGTTTTGGGAAAGGGCTTCAATAAAAGCAGAACTTTCCTGATTTCTCTGAAAATTCATCATACTTTCCTCTGGTTAAAAAAACAAACAAGAAAAACATGTTCATTGCTATTTTGAAAATAGGCATTCAGCAGATCATCATCATAGATATTATGGCATTTGAGAACTTAAGCCAAAGATCCAGCATAGCAGACACGATGTGTGATTTCTGTCTGAGAAGGGGGGGGTGGGGGGGAAGAGACAGACAGACAAAGACAGAGGCAGAGAGATACCATCCCTATGTACAGCCATAGTTGGCTTGTGTGCAAACCACAGAACCAGTTAAGCCAAAGTGTTTGGAATGGAGCCAGTTTGAAATAGATTCTGGCTCTTTGAAGCAGATTCTGAATTGGGCTTTTTCTATGATAACATTTTATATTGTACAGCAATGACTTTATCAACTTTTGCTATTTTTATCTTTATATTTCTTAATCATCAGCGATTCTGACCATTGTTTCTATACTTCCTATACGCACTGTGAACAATCTATCCACAAGCTGTTGTAACAGAGTTTACATAATGACAGGTACTGCTTTGATGGATGATTAACCACATAATTAAGCACATTCCTTTGACCTAAGGTGTCTGCCCCAACTTATCCCAGTTAATGAAATAAAAGCCTGCATTATTTGTGACTTTGCTGGAAGTTACATAAAAATTTGAGGGACACTAATTAACTAGTGAAGGCTGTGATTACAGTTGTGGTGAAATTACAATAGTTATTGACCTGCATTGTTGACCTTCTTCATATCATGGAGATTAACCTTCTTAATGACACAGGAGAACCAGAATTTACACTTAGGGTTGGCAGAATACAGGATAGTAATGCATGTACCAACAGCTCTGTAGGGCCCAGTCCTGAATACATCACTTTTTTTAATGATTCAGGGAATAAGACATCTGGAATGAAGAGAGAAGGTAGAAATTCAAACATTTTCTCACAAACACAGCATCTGAGCTGAATGGAATATAGAAAATGCAACTCTAAGTAGATAGCAATAAGCATTTGTTCAAATATCTGATTATTTTGTTGTCTCTTTTTCTCTTCAGATGTTTATCGAAAGAATACCAAAATAGGGCTACTCAGACTTTTAAAAGTCAATGTACCAATTGTATCCATTGTCTTTATCAGCAAATGAGGAGCCCCGCTAGCTGCTGCAAATATTCACAACATTAATTTCATCTGGGTTAAGTACAGTGATGGGCTACCAAAATTTTTACTACCACACTGTGGCGTGGCCTATGCATTTTGTTTCAACATCTTTTAGTGCAAATTGGGTGCTGTGGGGTAGAGCTCCAAATTTTGCTACCAGAACTGCGTTTCTGACCGTTCCCATAGGAGCCCATCACTGGTTAAGTACTAGACCACCATAATTAAGTGCAAAAACAACTGAATTAACTTTGAGCTAATCCAAAATTACTCTCTTGGAATTAATTATGTTAGTACTAAAATGCTTTTGTGACTCCACTCTATCAGGCCAAGGAACCTATTTGTATTGCCATGGACAGATAGGGACCTCATGTTTTCTTTTTGCAAAGCTGCAAGATTTGTCATCTCCGATATTCCTCAAAATTGGATATCCTAATCTATTTTTCATTCAGCTTCACCTCAAACTCAAAACTAATATGGAACTACAAAAATCATGGCCTTAAGAATCCAGCTCTATATATCTATTTTTAATGTTAGTGTCTTTATTTCTGTCATCTTGATGAGGTCATTTCTTTATGTCGCCTGCCTTATGTACAAGAATTAATGTGGCACAGTGTTGGTTAGGTGTTCTACTATGACTGGGAAGACCCACATTTACACTATATCTACCTCAGCATTAGAAATTCACCAGGTTACTTTAGCCAGTAATTTCCTTTCAAGCCAGCTTACCTGCTTCAACCTTGGCAATTTTAAGACTTGTGGACTTCAACTCCCAGAATTCTCCACCAGCATCACGTAGCTGGCTGGAGAATTCTGGGAGTTGATGTCCACAAGTCCTAAAGTTGGGAGTTGAATTCTGGGAGTTAAAGTCCACAAGCCTTAAAGTTGCCAAGTTTGAAGACCTCTTTTCTAAGGGTTTCTATTGATTAATGACAGAATTAATTATAGTAATAAGAGGAGATCCCTAAAACTATTTTGATTTCTATTTATCTCTGATCTCTTTTATCTCTATTTAGCTATTTATCAAATAAGTAAGTAAAGGATCTGCCTGATAAAATGTTCTGGAAAAACAACAGGCACGTTAACAAAAATTGTATGTTGATTTTAAGACCAATACAGTATGCATATCCCCTTTCTGGATGTTTGTATTTTCTTGCCTTTCGAGAGTAAATTACTAGCTATGGGAAATTCTTTGTGTTACCTGCTGATTCTTGTTCTTATGGAGAAATATGTACTGTGCGTGCTTTGGACTGCACATTCAATGGTTTTGCAAGACTTGTTCTTATCACAGTTTCAGGAGACAGAAATTATCAGCTTCCATTTTCACATAAGTTTATTTTGCCTCTTATGTGTAGACGTTGTTGTTTTCTTTTAATTTATTATTAAAATAGCTCTTTAATAGAACTTTCCTGTAATTTAAAATATCTCAGTTTTATTCTCTATAATTCATAGGCATAAATCCTGATTCTGCATCTTCTTCCCTGTTATTTATTCAACTGACAGCTACAATAAGAAGCCCAGACAGAATATATTTAGAATGAATAAAAGCCTAAGCCTGAACCACAATCCATAAAAGATATTTTGAGTGAAGGAGGGTTCAGTATTTAGTATGTTACAATTGCAGGAAACTGACTTTATTTTTTCAGTTGAAATAGAAATGCTGACACACAGCCATAAGTTCCAAAAGCTAAATGTCCTTGTTCAAAAATCTGCCTCCCTCCCAGCCATCCAGAAAAAAAATAAATTAATTAAATAAAGAAAATTTTAAAAACATTATAAATTTATAAAATGTCAGTTCTACTTGGGACTCCAGGCCATGGTACAGAGGTAGGCTGCTGGGGGTTTGCAGTGGTTCAGGAGAACCTCTAGCTAAGATTTTGTGCAGTTCAGAGAACCCCCAAATCCCATCCCTGGCTGGCCCCACCCACTCCTCCCCTCCCCTCCCAGGAGTCCTCATGTGGCCTGTTTTGGGTGCAGGTAAGTGCAAGGTGTATGCGGAGCTTCAAGAAAGGTGAAAAATAGGCCTAGTGGAAGTTCAAAAGGCCAGAAATGGGCCCGTTTCTGGCCTTCAGAGGATCTCTGTAGCCTGGGGAGGCTGTTTTTGCCCTCCCGGAGGCTCGATTAAGGCCTCCGGACCTTGAGCAGGGCAAAAACATCCCTCCCCACTATTGTATATACTCCTGTTCAGTTTGAGGATTTTGCAGATTCTGATTCGGAAAGTGTTTATGAATTAGTGGCAGGGCCTGATTTACAGGCAGAAGAAGAAGGAGGAGACCAACCATAGGACGTTTCTATGAGTTCAGATTCAAGTGAAGGAGAAACAGATATTCAATGGGTAAATCTTTCTTTCAGATGCTTGCAGACGAAGAGAGCAAGTGTCAGGGAAGAAATATTAAGGAAAGGAACGGGTTAATTAATTAAATAATTAATTCATCACATCTGGGTGTCAGCGGAAGAGAAGGGTGGAGTTCTCAATCTACTATTAAGAAATATGAAAATGTCTTTCAGCGGCTCCGAAAGTAAGCTTTGCTTTATGTTCTTTTAATTGCACTTTTTTTATTACCCTGGGCTACTTCTGCCTAGCCATAAATCTTAGAATGACTTGTGGAATACTTTGATGATTTTGATGTTGCCTTGACTACTGAAGACCGAGATAAGAGAGCGCTGTGTGATGAGATGACACAGTTTGTAACAGAAGGAAGAAAAATAAAGATGATGTTTTGTTGTTACAAATCTCTGCATTTAGCAAGCCTTTATTCCAATTAACAGTGGCCTTAGCCAGAGATCAGAACACCCACTGCCATGAGGCAGGAGGCCAACTAGGCTACACCCACTCTGGCCATGCCCACCCAGAAACAAGGCAGAGAACCCAATGGTGGGTTGCTACCAGTATGCCCCAGAACTCCATTCTGGTAGTGGGCGCCAGATTGTGCAATTTGTGTATGACCACTCTGGTGTTGTCTTTGCTAGTCTGTTGGGCAGTGCCACCTTTCCCCCTGAATTTTTGGGCCTTTTTTGCTTTCTGTGCATGCACAGAAGCCAAATATTGCAAGGGCGTGAGCGTCCCCTCCTAAGATGTAGGCACATTTTTGCTTCCTGCTCATGTGCAGAAGCAAACTTCTTCTGCACATGTGCAGGAGCGCCGGGTGCATGTGCAGGAGCACCGAAATCAGGAGGATGTGTGCACAACGCATCAGTATGCGGGTAAGTGGAACCCGCTGCAGAGAGAACCCCCTTGCTAAATTTTTTGAAGCCCACCCCTGCCATGGTGGTTACACTGGAAACTAGTGACTGAAGAAGGAGATCAGTTCAGTGATGGAGCATATACATTATTTTGTATGATTCCAGAGTCAGTTTCTTGAGTTAAAAAAAAGCAAGGAGGAACTAAATTCTCCCAATCCTTGCATAATGAAAAGGTTTTCTTTCATTAGCCACAATATCTGGAAGATTTACAAAAACAATAAACATTTACATAGAAGTCTTCATTGAATAGTACAATTTTGGTTGCTTCAAATGGATGCCTTTAATTTATAATGTTGGTCATGTACAAATTTTCTCTTCCTGGCAGTAGTCTTTTTTAATATTTTCCTTATTATAAAATAATGTAAACTATCTTGGCAAATGAAAGTTTTTGCAACACAATGTTTTTCTGTTCTGTTACGTGTTTAACGGTTACCACAAAGCCATTTAGATTCACTCAGCTGAAGTGGCAGGAAAATATCCATAATAAAGAAACAAATATTTCAACACTTTGATTTTAAATAGAAAAAAATGAATTTATATTACACATTTTTAGAAAAATAAATCTAATTATTTACAACAGAATTTGATTTTGATGCATGTGATGCATCAGATCAAGTACTTCCATTAATCCTTGCATGGTATTTGAATGTATTAATTTATTTATGGTCCAAGACTAACCTGCTTTGAATGAAGTGAGTGGGACCAAGAACCACAATAGACTTACCGGTAATTTATTTGTGGGATAGCTCTGTGTGTTACTCAAGAAACAGATGTGCAAGACAAATACAAAAGTTTAAGTGTTTTATTTTTCATGAAGCTAAAAATGATAAAGTACAAGTTAATTTAATTTAAATAAATTCAATGGAAGCATATATTCTCCATGCATTAAGGAGTTCCTCTTCTTTAACATTAAAATTACAATTAGTTAGCTATGTTTGACAGGCAACTGGGAACAAATTCAAGGCTTTCAAGGATAATATGCCAATCTGGGGTCATAGATTGTCAACAGTCACTTTAGGTAATGGAAGCAGTGAAGTGTAATGACTGAGGCTATAGTTCGATAATTGGACCGGATCTTGATTTCAGTTTTGGAAAAAATAAATCAATATAAATAATAGGCTACAAGTTTTCCAATGCTGCATTTTTTCATGGAGGAGGAAAGGTCCAATACTGACTTTTCTACATTTAGGAAGTCAGAATTCTGACTATCCAAGGTGCAATTGTTCTTGGCTGCAAAGCTTGACTTTTCTCCGTGTGTTTCCATTATAATAGCTCACTTTCTAACTTCTCTCTGGAATAGCCCAGAAGAACATAAGGGTAAAATATGGTCTACTTAAAACTCAATACTTTAGAACACAGTGTTATCACTGGATGAGTCTTTGGCTTACAGCAGTTCATTTAGGGACCCTTGCAAAGTTACAAGAGCACTGAAAAAAGTAACTTATGACCATTTTTCACACTTACGACATGAATCCTTATTGATTAGTCCTTGCAAAGTGCAAAGTTCAAGAAACAAATTATCACTAAAATTTGATAAAAGCAATTAAAATGGAATTTGATAAAATACAATTAACAATGAAATTGGAATCAAATACAATAATTTAAGATATAGATATGTGATAAAATTATATTTCGGTGTCACCCCTGCAATCTGCTCCAGTCAGTTCCATGCATGCAGATCTCAACCGAACCATTTTGTTTAAGAAGTGTGCTGGGTTAAATGTTATTTTCGGGGTTCTGGCAGCACATAAGGTAAGTTGTTTTGATATGGAGATCCCAATTGGTCATTCGTTTGGTATATAGATAGAGACACCTGTCTCTCACCCCCTTATACAAGCAACAGTAAAATAGGATGTGAGGCTACCTCTGCCACTCTGCAAATGCAGAGATGCTCATTGTAGCGCATAGAATGAAATCTCCCATTGTGTCAAGCTATTCGAATTTCTTGTGTGTAAATATCTCCCTAAGATTTTTTGGCAGTTGTAACTTCAAGTAGCTGTTTACTTGAAAAGTATGTTTGTATTTACTCAGCCATTTCAAGTTACCCACCTTACTAAGGATAGCTATATTATTTGGGGCTTCTATATCCTTAATTCTTTGGGCAGCTCTTTTGTTGAGTTGTTCTTCTGTTACACAAGAGAGAAGAAGACCACAACTTCTTACAAATGTTTTTAGTTTGGTGATCTAGGAGATTTGTGATTGTAATTTTATACACACATTCAACATACAACTTCATATACCTTCAATGCAACTTAATATGCATATATCATTTTCCAATTTTGCTTTATATTGTTTCATTGGTATCCATCTTTCTTCTCTCCACTTCCCTCTTTCTATCCCAGGTGGCTGTTCCACCTCTTTGTCATTGTAATTTTATTTGCTCTAGTTCACATAACTTGGGGAGTCTATCATCTTCATTTCATTGACTTTGCACCAGTAGTTTAAATGCTGTAATTTTGGATAGTGCAGGAACTGTATGAATTTCCAATTCAACTCTAACTGCTGCAGCAGATGCTCTTGAATCTGCAACCAAAATACATCTCAAATGCGGGATTATGTTTGTTCTGGGACTGTGATTGAGTATAGACCCCAAACTTCTGCTCCATACAAGAGCATAGGGGGAAACCTTAGTTTCATAAACTTTAATTAATGGGGCTAGGTACCCTGGGTAACTATGCTTCTTTAGATTAAGCAGTAAATTCCAAGGGGCTTTTGCTCTACATACACTCCATTGATGATGGCAAGCCCAAGATCCAGTCTTGGAAAAAGTTACGCCATATAATCGTTGCAGCATCCTCATGGTCACTATGACTGGCATTTGGATGCTTGACAACTGGATCATATATATGGTGCTTGCAATGTCCCGAAGTCATGCAATTTTGCACCTTTTTGACAAGCAAAGTCAAAGGAGAACCAGATTCATTTAACAACCCTGTTACTAATTTAAGAACTGCAGGAATTCACTTAACAAATGTGGCAAGAAAAGTCATAAACTGGGGCAAAACGCACTCAAGCAATTTTTCACTCAGTCACATAAATTTAGGGCTCAATTGTTGCTTGTAAGTTGAGGCCTATCTGTACAGGCTTTATAATATTCCACAACATTGAATATGAAAAAAAAATATTCAGATGTTCCTCATTTAAGGGATGACAATTGGGATCAGCAATTCAATTATTAAGCAATTGAAACCGCCACTTTGCTTATGATACAAACCCAATGAAAATGTTTAAAGACATTTCTCAAAGCCACAACACGAATGATTTTCTTGGGACCACAATTAGCTTTGCACAGCTTTGGAGAGTGTGTTTTAACATCTGTAGGTTCTACCTTCATGATGCCATATTCAGATAAGACTTGGAAATCTAATTCATATCTCTGCTCCTCAACATTAACAGAGAGTTGACTAGGATGACAAAGCACAGAGAAGACCGATGGAATTTTTGACGTTTCGCCATTTTAAAATTGACTCCATTATAAATGTACTGTATTTCATTTAATGATAATATCTAAAGAAAGAAAGCACATGCCATATTATAATATATAAAGGAACTGCTGACTGCTTCAGCTCGGGAAAGAAATGTGCTGACTGCGTATTTTTGCAGAGAACGTTAACTCTGAATTATTTCTGTTCCCTTAAATAGCAAGATAAAAATAGTGATTTCAATTAAGTATCCAGTGAACTTCTATCAAGCAAACTGCTCTCAGATAAAGGACTGCATGCACAGAAAAAAAAACATGATTTCATATCTATCTTCCTGTTTCTTTATTTTGCCTTCTGCATGAGGTCATCTGAAACATCAAATGGAAAGACGTTATTTTTAAATTCCCTTCATTTTGAGTTTTATTAGGGAGAGGTGTGAAATGTCATCAAGGAGGGATATTGCCTATAAGTTTAGAAAATTGTCATCTCTAAAAACCATAATTCTGTTAGCCTACATAGGTCTTCACTCATACTTCTGCCCTACATGAGAGCAGAGCAAAGCAGAGCAGAACAGGAACAGAACAAAACAGAACAGAACAGAACAGGTATAACAGCGTTTGAAGTGACCTTGAAAATCTTATAGTTCAACCCCCTGCTCAGGCAGGAATTCTATACCCTGTACTACTATACTATTTCAGACAAATTGTTGTCCAATCTCTTCTTAAATTAAAAGTTTTTATTAAAGTAAATTAAAAAGATAAATGCTAACACAAATTAATAAAAAGTAAAGGGGGAGAAAAAATAAGAAATCAAAAGAAAAAGAAAAGGTTCAAGAAAAAGAAAATAACTAATAGAAAAGAAAGTAAAAAGCCCAGTCAACGAAGCGGTGGAAGTGATGTGCCAGTGCCTGGAGGCTGTTGGGGCCTGGATGGGTGTCAACAGACTCAAACTCAACCCGGATAAGACGGAGTGGCTGTGGGTTTTGTCTCCCAAGGACAATTCCATCTGTCCTCCCATTACCGTGGGGGGGGGGGAAATCATTAACCCCCTCAGAGAGGGTTCGCAACTTGGGCGTCCTCCTCGATCCACAGCTCACATTAGAGAAACATCTTTCAGCTGTGGCGAGGGGGGCATTTGCCCAGGTTCGCCTGGTGCACCAGTTGCGGCCCTATCTGGACCGGGACTCATTGCTCACAGTCACTCATGCCCTCATCACCTCGAGGTTCGACTACTGTAATGCTCTCTACATGGGGCTACCTCTGAAAAGTGTTCGGAAACTTCAGATCGTGCAGAATGCAGCTGCGAGAGCAGTCATGGGCTTACCTAGGTATGCCCATGTTTCACCATCACTCCGCAGTCTGCATTGGCTGCCGATCAATTTCCGGTCACAATTCAAAGTGTTGGTTATGACCTTTAAAGCCCTTCATGGCATCGGACCAGAATACCTCCGAGACCGCCTCCTGCCGCACGAATCCCAGCGACCGATTAGGTCCCACAGAGTGGGCCTTCCCCCAGGGGAAGAGCCTTCTCTGTGGCGGCACCGTCTCTCTGGAACCAACTCCCCCCGGAGATTAGAACTGCCCCTACTCTACCTGCCTTCCGTAAACTCCTTAAAACCCACCTTTGCCGTCAGGCATGGGGGAACTAAGACATCTCCCCCTGGGCATGTTTAAATTGTGTATGGTATGCTTGTGAGTGTGTATGTATTATATGGGGTTTTCTTTTTAAATCTTAAATGTTTTAAATGTATTCAGATTATTTATGATTTGTTTTTCTCTGCTGTGAGCCGCCCCGAGTCTTCGGAGAGGGGCGGCATACAAATCTAAATAATAAATAATAAATAAATAAATAAATAAATAGTGCTTCCGATATTCTTCAATGCAGTTATAAGTACAAATCTATATTAATCTCCCTCTATAAAATTATATTGTATTACTCTTTTTTTCTATAACGTATCTTGTCTAATCATTAGTCATAAAGTTTTTTTTAAACACATAAAATCCTTGAGTCTTCCAATCTGCAATAAATATAGATTATATCTTTTTTCTAATCAAAGAGGTTAATTTATCAATTTCAGCACAACCTGGAAAACTTTTTTTCCTCTTTACTTCCTGTTAGTTTATGTTACTTTTTATTGCCTTCTTTTAAACAAAATTGTATATAATAGAGACATTGTTGATTGAACTTGTTCAGCCCTAACAACCAAGGATGAAGTATGGGCATAATGGCCTTGAGCTCATGTTATCAGAATAGCAAGGAAGTCAAGAATATGCAAAGATAAGGGAAAACATAGCCTTGTTTTTATCACATGGTTGACTAGGTTCATTGAAGAGATTAAAATGCTGCCAAAACACTACAAAGGGAACAGTTATTCCAGTCAACAAATTCTAGGTTAGATTCAATCCAAATCAAATACAGTTTTCATTGGGCTAAATTAACTTCACTCAGGTATTTCTGTACTATAGAGTTGTTGATGACACAAATTTTTGCTAATATTATCTAGGTGCTTCCTGGAGAAAGTAAACAAGAATTTTACATATTCAACAACAACAACAAGAACTTTGACCCAGTTTGAATGATTATGTCCTGTTAGAACCACCAGTAAGGAGATTTGAGAGAATTAGTGAGTAAGTTGGTTACCCAATTGGGTTAAATGTTTTGTGTAAACAGGACATTCATGTTGCAAATACCTAATTAAGTAGAAAGTATTTTCTTCGTTATAGAATGCTTACATCTAACTTATATGGGAATAAATACCAATTAATATTCTAGAGTGCATATTTAAATAAACATCTACAAGAATTTATTAAATATGTTTTTAATATGCAAAGGAGATGTCCAAGCTAAGCCTGAGGGAGATGTGAAGCATTTATTCATTCATTCATTCATTCATTCATTCATTCATTCATTCATTCATTTGTTTATTTGATTTGTATGCCGCCCCTCTCCGCAGACTCAGGGTGGCTCACAACAACAATAAAACAGTGTACAATAAACAAATCTAATATTTAAAAAGTATTTAAAAACCCATTATTTTAAAAACATACAACACAAGCATACCATACATAAAACTATATAAGTCTGGGGGAGATGTCTCAATACCCCATGCCTGACAGCACAGCTGGGTTTTAAGGAGTTTGCGAAAGGTAAGGAGGGTGGAGGCAATCCTAATCTCCAGGGGGAGCTGGTTCCGCCACAGAGAAGGCTCTTCCCCTGGGTCCAACCAGACAACATTGTTTAGTCGACGGGACCCAGAGAAGGCCAACTCTGTGGGACCTAACCGGTCGCTGGGATTCGTGCGGCAGAAGGCGGTCCAGGAGATATTCTGGTCCAATGCCATGAAGGATTTTATAGGTCATAATCAACACTTTGAATTGTGACCGGTAACTGATCGGCAACCAATGCAGACTGCAGAGTGTTGGTGTTACATGGGCATACCTGGGGAAGCCCATGATTGCTCTCGCAGCTGCATTTTGCATGATCTGAAGTTTCCGAACACTCTTGAAAGGTAGCCCCATGTAGAGAGCATTACAGTAGTCGAGCCTCAAGGTGATGAGGGCATGGGTGACTGTGAGCAGTGACTCCCGGTCCAGGTAGGGCTGCAACTGGTGCACCAGGAGAACCTGGGCAAACACCCCCTTCACCACAGCTGATGATTTAATCACTCTCAAGTCTCTTCATACCCACAAGAGATCAAAGTCTAGCCCGCCTTGAATTCTACTGACTCTTATCTATCGCCAATTTGCTTTGACTGTTAGTAATTCAGATTATTGTACAAAGCATAAGCATCAAGGGTGAAATGCTACTGGTTTGGCTTGGTTCAGGCATACTGGCAGCAGTAGCTGCTGGTGGTTCATAGAACTGGTAGTGGTGCCAGCAGGAAGGTTTTTTAACCCTCTGTGCAGTATTGGGTTGACACATGGATGGGAGGGACGCTGTTCCAGTAGCGAAAATGGAGCTGCACGCACAGCTCCAGCTGATTGGAAAGTGTGCATGCCCATTGGAATGAGATTTGCTTCCTGCGCATGTGTAGGAAGCCAAATCTCATGCAAGGACATGCAGGTGCATGAGATTTTGGTGATTTTTGCCAATGTTTTCTGCATGCGCAGAAGCCAAACAAAATAAGTGAAAATCACCGAAATCTCATGCGCACATCCTCACACAAGATTTGGCTTTCCGTGCATGCAAAGGAAGCAAATCTCACTCCGGCACGCATGCGCACAGAACTTTGCGGGAAGCGCACCAGTAGCAGCAGTAAGTGGAATCTGCCCCTGCCTCTGTGCATGCGCAAAGCATTCTGTTCAAGTGCAGAGGGTGAAAAAGTGGACACGCGATCGGAACATGGGTGACAAAGCGCATGTGTGCACTTCTGAACCTGTAGGAAAGGTAAGTAGATTTCACTACTGGTGAGCATACAATGAACCTGTATTCATTTGAATCACTCTTGGCTCCTGATTTCTTGTGCTTTCTTTAAGTTATTGAGTCAGCGCTGGCCAAAGTTGTTTTCATGGGCATATGGCCAGCATGACATCACACTGCAGTGCAAAGATACAGTGAAACATGGAATGCTGTTACCTGCCCAAGGGTACCTGTTTATCTACTTGCATTTACATGCTTTTGAACTGCTAGGTTGGCAGGAGCTGAGACATGCCTACTAAACTAAGGTGACCAGACATCCCATTTTTTAAAAATTGGACCTTTTTTAAAAAGCCGCAGGACGTGGGAAAAACTGCTCAAAAGTGGGACTGTCCCACCAAAAGCGGGACGTCTGGTCATCTTATACTAAATGTCTAATACAGTGGTGGCGAATCTTTCTTGCTTCGGGTACCGAAAGAGCACTATCACACTTGCACGAGTACCCACACCCATAATTCAATGCCTGGAGAGGGCAAAAACAGCTTTACCCATCCTCCTGGAGGCCCTCTGAAGGCCAGAAATGGCCTGTTTCCCAACTTCTGGTGGGCCCAGTATGTTTGTGTCTCACCCTCCCCAGGTTCCAAAGGCTTCCCTGGAGCTGAGGGAGGGCAAAAACGCCCTCCCCTATGACCCTGGAGGCTCTCTGGAAGCCAAAAATGCCCTCCCAGAGCCTCTGTGAGTGCCAAAAATGAGCTGGCTGGCACACACATGCACGTTGGAGCTGAGCTAGGGCAACGGCTTGCATGCCAGCAGAATATGGCTCTGCGTGCCACCTGTGGCACCCGTGCCTTAGGTTCACCACCACTGGTCTAACAAGTAAGTAAATAAAATGCAGCAAAATGTAGAAAATAACCTCTGGTTTATTTTTTTTCTCTTGGTCACTTAGAATAGGAATACAAATTCCAAATTTAAGATTGTAAGCCTCCCAAAATTACCCTGTGGTGAGGGTGTGTGTGATTAGATTAGATTAGATTTATTGGATTTATATGCCGCCCCTCTCCGTAGACTCGGGGCGGCTCACAACAATGGTAAAAAACAATACATAGTAACAAATCTAATATTTAGAAATCTAAATTACAGTTTTAGGTTAAAAAATCCGAAAGAAACCCCAATATATAAAAAACAAGCACACAGTCGAATCATACACAGAAACTACATGGGCAAGGGGGAGATGTTTCAATTCCCCCATGCCTGACAGTAGAGGTGGGTTTTAAGGAGTTTCCAAAAGGCAAGGAGGGTGGAGGCAATCCTAATCTCTGCAGGGAGCTGGTTCCAGAGGGTTGGAGCCACCACAGAGAAGGCTCTTCCCCTGGGTCCCACCAGACAACATTGTTTAGTCGACGAGGGATTCGTGTGGCAGAAGGCGGTCCCGGAGATATTCTGGTCCGATGCCATGTAGGCCTTTATAGGTGGGTAATAAATTTTACAAATTCATCACGGAATACTGCATAATTTGTCACTGGCTGCCTTTTTCTAGAGTCCTTCCAGAAGGACACCCCATAGATGCGTATTGTCTTTCCACCCCCCTTTTAAAGTACCTCATTTGAATGTTCCATTGGATGTTACAATGTTGCTCTTTTAATTAAGTGCACTTTGTTGTGACTGGAGGCAAGTATATTTAGATCCCAGTTTTATTTTGCAGCTGTGTAGGCACAGTAGGGTTTTCATCTCGCAACAATGTCTGGAAAGGCTGCTAATTAAGATAGCTTGTCAAGCCAGCAGCAACAACAAAAGCTTCTGAGTACTAATAAAGAACATTTATTGCCTTCCAGGTTATTGAGGAAGTGGACAATAGTTCATGAAAGTATTTGCATAATCGCATTTTATATCATTCTCGTGTTATACTTTCGATTCATAATGTAGATAATGGGGGGGGGAACTAATGATGGAAAAAGCGTTATATTACTACTTGAATCTTTGTCTCTCTGGATTCTGCGACTGAGGTCAGCCAAATCAATGAATTCTGAGACCAGTCAAAAAATATCAAAACACAGAAATGTTATTCTGGATGCCCAGTTTAGGAAGCTGTTTGTGTCTAGCTGTTGTGCCCTTTCTCCCATCATTAACCCTTGTGCCACAAACCTATGGTCAACATATACTGGTTCAACTCAACTCTTGAATATTTACTTGCCACATTACTATGGCATAGGGCAGTGATGGTGAACCTTTTTTTCCTCAGGTGCCGAAAGAGTGTGGGCTCGCGCTATCACACATCTGCAAGTATCTACACCCATAATTCAATGCTTGAGGAGGGTGAAAGCAGCTTCCCCCATCCCCCACAGGCCCTCTGCAGGCCAGAAATAGCCTGTTTACCAACTTCTGGAGGGCCCAGTAGGTTTGAGTTTCACCCTCCCCAGGCTCCAAATGCTTCCCTGGAGCCGGGGAGGGTAAAAATACCCTCCCCATCCTCCTGGAGGCTCTCTGGAAGCCAAAATCACCTTCCCAGAGCCTCTGTGTGAGCCAAAAATCAGCTGGTTAGCACATATATACACATTGGAGCTGAGCTAGGGCAACAGCTCACTTACCAGCAGATATGGCTCTGTGTGCCACCTATGGTACCCGTGCCGTAGGTTCGCCATCACTTATTTGTGACCTTATAAATTGGGATCTGCTCAAACAATTATGTATTACTAGCATAGTGGTTTAACCAGAGTAGATGACAATTATGTGTCAGTTCTTCGCAGGGGCAGATTGCTCTTACCTGCTGCTACCAGTGCGTTGTGTACGCCAGTGTTTCCCAACCTTGGCAACTTGAAGATATCTGGACTTCAATTCCCAAAATTCCCCAGCCAGCAAGTTGCCAAGGTTGGGAAACACTGGTGTACGCATCTTGAATCATTTTGCATAAGCGTACACATGCACGCACACATATATCCCCACATATACCTAGCCCCTGCAGCTCAATGCGGCCTGGGGTTTTTGACTGCTGCTATCAGGTTGATCAACAACAAAGATCTTATTTGTGACCTTATAAATTGGGATCTGGCCAAACAATTATGTATTACTCGCATAGCGGCTTAACCAGAGTAGATGACAATTAGGTGTCAGTTCTTCACAGGGGCAAATTGCTCTTACCTGCTGCTACTGGTGCATTGTGCATGCAGCTTGAATCATTTTGCATATGCATGCATGCTACACATGCGCGCACACATGTGTCCCCAGTGTGATTTTGCTCCCATGCATGTGCAGGAAGCAAAAACGTACCAAACTCTAATGAGGGGACTTGTGCGCAAGAGTTGGGGGGGGTTGTTTCCGCGCATGCATGAAAGCAAAAACTTGCAGAAATCTCTCACACACAAATGTCCCTTCACAAGATTTTACTTCTGTGCATGTATGGGAAAGAAAAAAGATGATGGCGCGTGTTGTGGTTGGCTCTGGCCCACCTCCTGCCCCAAGGAATGAGGAGGTGGATGCAGGAGAAACATCAACATGTCATAGGCCTGTTTTATTACTGACAGAGTCAGGTAGTGCAGTTTCCTTGGATGAAGGAGAAGGTGGGGGAGACTTGGAAGAGGGGGGCTTGGCACACAGTCCAGGAAGCCAATCTCCATTATCTTCGGTCGATTCAGATGAGGAAGTGTTAGATCCACGCATGTGCAGAATTATGCATCGAAGAGACCAATACATATTACAAGAAATAAGAGAGGCCACCTGTGTTTGGGTGGGGCTCCAGTAATTAGAGCTGCTGATATAAATAGCAGCGTGCTCGCTTGGCCGTTGTGGAAGATTATCTGATCGTTGTTTCTTCAGGACCGTGCCTTGCTGTTTCCAAACTTTGTTTGTTGATTTTTCATGACTTTGAAACCAAAGCAGAGCAAAGTGTGGGGGTCTCACTTCATGGAAGGAGGAGGTCTGTGATGTTCCTTCACAGCTGGTAGCTAAGTACTTAAGGACTGATTAAGGGGATTATACAGACTACCAGGTTGTTTTGGGATGAGTGCTCTTTGCAATACAAAAAGGGTGCTTTGTTTCTGTTGAATTTTTGTGATAAAGAACATTGTTTTTGAACTTTCAAGTGTGTATGTGTGTCTGAAATTGGTACCCTTGAATTTTCGGGAGACTCATACCATAGAGCCTGGCAGAACAGGAATGGCACTGGAGCAGTTGTGCGCCCATCACTTACCACACCGGTAGCAGCATCCCTGGTTTTTCAGCTCCAGTATAAATTAGCTTTCTACAACAATATATATCATTTTAGAAAATATGTTTCCATGCTAACTCTCAAACCAATTAACACTGTAACCCCAAATATTTCAGAATGAAAAACAAAGTGAAAACAGATCTGGTGGTTATTTTTATGTGTTTGAATCAGGAGGCAAAACTGCTCTAGGAACTATTTACAACGGATAGAAAAAAATAGCTGTTTGGATTCCCTTGACCATTGCTTGAGCAGCTGGGAGCTACAGTCCAAAATGTTAAGTGACTCTTTGTTAACACATAATTACATAGGAAATGTGACACATAAACTTAGATATTCCCAATTAGCACAGTAGTATTTCTCAGGACTGAGAGAGTGAATTTTGTTTTTTCCCTCAAAGTCAAAAATACTCTCTACGACCCAAATCCATTTACTGGTGGAGATAAGTATTCTCCACCTTCACTGATAAAACAAGGGAACAAAGGACCAGGTTCAGAAAACATGCTTCTTCAATCTCTCTCTCTCTCCAAGTGAATTGGACTACAATCCCCAACACGCTTAGAGAATATACCAGGGTTTAGAGATAAGAGGAGTTGTAGTACAGTACAGCAAGTCAGGAAAACAGTAGGCCATAAAAGCTCTGACACCAATCCTGAGATTCTCCTCCTATTGGATCTCTTGTATATTAGTATGCACAGGGGGCTGCATGAAGTTGTCTGGTGGTCCTTGTACCATTGGTCAATGAGAGAATCTAGCAAGGGAGAGAGAATTTGACAAAGGGGAATAGTGGCTGGATGCCCATTGTGCTAAAAGTGAACAGAACACAATGGA